>NC_092049.1:76693689-76718406 GCF_003086295.3 Arachis hypogaea | reverse complement strand
TTTTAATACCTAACCCTAGTCACACTCAAGGATAACTATGTCCTAGTTTGTTCACTAATCTCGTCTGTTTTTTCTGTCATTAAAATTTTACAGACTTTTCTTTGGTTTTTATCTTTTCTTTAACTTTTTATCTTTTCTTTATCTTTGCCTCACTAATATGTTCTTACCTCTCCCTAAGTGTTTTATGAAGGTAATTATGAGATTCTGCACTTAAAGTTGTCTTTCTAAGCTTTTACAAAAAATGCCTTCTTCGCATTATTTTATTATTTTTATTAAATATTATTTTAATAATATTATTATTTAATATTTTATTATTATTTATTATTTTATTAATATATTTTCAAAAATTACCATCCTTTAACCTTTACATTATAAATTCACTTTTTAACACCTGTAACTTTTAATATTTCTACTTAACCACCCTAACTTTCAGAAATTACAAAATAACCCTCAAACACCAAAATATTTACTTCCTTGCCCTTTCTAAGATCTAAAAGGTGTTCTTCAATGTTCTTCACCACACTCAAAGTGTTCTTCGTGTTCTTCATATATTCTTCAGATTCTTTCTCTGTTTTAACCCGTTTTTCAGTCTTTTCAGCAACCCATTTTTACCAGAATTCAAAATAAATTCCCAGCCACTAAAACCCATCTTTTCTACATGATTTTAACACAAATTCAACCTCAATTTAATCTCTAGGGTTTCGTTTCCTAGCAGCCCCAAGAACACACATTCATAGCTTGAATTTCATCAAATCTCATCAATTTTCACCAAAATTTCAACAAGAATTACTCATACAAACAATCAATTTCAAGCACAGACAAACCATATCATAATCACACAACTCAAACACAATCAATCAAGATTAAGTTCATCAAACCCTACCTTGATTTGCTGCTCCAAATCCGGTTACTCTTTGAAGTGTTCTTAAGCAATTTTTCCTCCTAAAACACATCAAGAACAACTTTAAAACTCTAAACCATCAACTAAACGAATTCAGCAGTATTAGGAAGGTTATCCTCACCTTAAACGTTCAGGAAATCAAATATCTTTGGCACAAGTCAAGCTAAGCAAGAGATCTAAGGAAGAACATCAAGAAAACACTTGTTTAAGCATGTTTCCTTGAAAACCGAATTGAAGAGGGAGGGAGACATCCATCTCACCTTATTTCCAGCCTTGATAAGTCACATGGTTATGTAGAGGAAGAAGAGAGGATCATTTTGGTGAAATCAGAGTTTTGATTTGAGTTTTAGTTCAGAAGAAATTAAGCTTTGAAGATTAAGTGTTCATGAAAGTTTCTCTCTTTTCTCTCTTGTTATTTTCGGCCAAAATGATGAAATGAGACAGCCTTGGAGGTCTTGGGGGTAAGGTGAGTTGTGATTGGTTGGCTTGGAGGTGGATTAAAATAATATTTAAATATCTCTGGTGTACAACTACTAAAACTAGATCTATCGGAACACTCGTAAAAACATCTCTAAAAATTATTTTTTGAGCTACTAGAATAAATGACACTAGTAACATATTTATTATGAGAATAGAACATGTATGATGAGGCCTTAGCATTGCTGAAGTCATCAGAGAGTGCTGGTGCTAAGCTGCACCAGTAAACTGTGAACCCGGTTAAACCGATTTTCTGTTTTTAACTAAAATAGACCAGGTAACCTTATAATATCATTCAAGCATTTTCTAATACTAATATAATGATAATATTATACTATTATCTCTCTCCTCTCATGAATCGAGTCCGGTTCGTCAAACAGAGACTATTTACGAAAATCAAAATCAAAACTCCCAACTGATACAGTTCAAAAACTAGGTTCTTCGCGATTGCATTATTGAGCTTGCCTCAGAAGAGGTTCTAGCTTAAGGATGACATAATGACAATGAGGATTGAGATGCTTGATGATATATCAGAGGTGTTCCCTTTACTGATCTTCTGGAGAAATCCGTACTTTCAGAAAAGATCTCACGTACTCGAAAATCAGGGTTGTTACATTCTACCCTCCTAAAAGAAAATTTTGCCCTCAAAATTTCAGTTACCTGGGAATAGATGCTGGTAATCAGCTTTCATCTTATCTTCCAGTTCCCAAGTGTGCTCTTCTTCTCCTCTTGGTTCCCATGCTACTTTGACTAAGCGAACAGTCTTGCGTCTTATCTGCTTATCACTTCTTTCTATGATCTGAACTGGTGATGCTTGATATGTCAAATCCTTTCATAACTGTACTGTTTCTGGCTGTAAAACATGACACTCATCGGGAACATATTTCTTAAGTTGCGAGATATGAAAAACATCTTGAAGGTTTGATAAATAAGGAGGAAGGGCTATTTGATAAGCTACTAGACCGACTCTTTTAAGTGTTTGGAAAGGTTCTATGTATTGTGAGTTAAGCCTTTTAGTCTTAAGGGCTCTTCCTATTCCAGTAATCGAAGTTACTTTTAGAAAGACATGGTTTTCGTCACTAAACTCTAAGGGTCTACGTCTATTATCGGCATAGCTCTTTTGACGGCTTTGTGCTGTTTGGATCTTCCGACGAATCTCTTTTATCTTCTCAGTAGTTTCCTACACTAAGTCTGGACCTAAGACACTAGCTTCTCCATCGTCATTCCAACACAATGGTGTCCGACATCTTCTTCCATAGAGAGCTTCATATGGGGCCATCCCGATACTTTATTGGAAACTGTTGTTGTAGACGAATTCGACCAATAGTAAATACTTATCCCAGCTGCTTTGGTTGTTTATCATACATGATTGTAACATGTCTTCTAACATCTGGATTGTCTGCTCTGATTGTCTGTCTATCTGAGGATGGTATGTTATACTCATGTGCAATTCTGTTTCCAACGCTTTCTGAAAAGCTTCCCAAAATCTAGTAGTAAACCTCGAAACTTGATCTGAGACAATTTATGAAGGTATCCCATGTAGTCGTACAATTTCTTGAATATATATATTCGTTCCAGCCTTTCTAAAGTATAGTCAACTCGAATCGGAAAGAAGCATGCCGATTTTGGTAACCTGTCCACAATTACCAAATGGCATTATGTCCTGTTGAGGTTCTTGGCAATCTCGTGATAAAATCCATAGTGATCTGCTCCCATTTCCATTGTGGTATTTCTAAGGGTTGCAGGGTTCCTGACGGCTCTGATGTCCACCTTCACCTTCTGGCAGGTTAAACATTTTGAGACATAATCAGCTACTCTTTCTTTAAGCCCGGCCACCAGAACATTTGTTTCAAATCTTGATACATCTTTGTCACTCCAGGATGCATAGAAAATCTACTTTGGTGAGCTTCAGTAAGAATCTTTTGTCACAATTCTCCAGAGTTAGGCACACAAATTCTGTTTTTGTACCTCCATAGGCCACTACAATCCTATCTCACAGCTTCTTCAGCTCTGCAAGCAATGGTGACATCCGGTACGGTGCTATGAAAATCGGTCCGGTTCCAGGTAGTAGATCAATGCTGAATTCTATCTCTCGCTGAGGGGGAAACTCAGGTATGTCGTCCAAGAAAACATTAGGAAATTCCTTCACCATTCGGATTCGTTCTAAGCTTAATTCATTATCTTTCGAGCTAGCCGCTAACAGAACGTACCCCTTACAATCACTCCTGCCTAAGGTAACTCTTACAGAATTTAGATATAAGGGGTGGGACAGAAATGGTTTAGTACGTAGACTATCAGATGGAATAACAACAGTTCTTTTAAAATAATCAAGGAAAACATGATACTTAGATAATCAATCTAATCCTAAAATAACTTCTAAACCACATAGAGGCAAACAGATTAGATCATGTATAAAAGTCCTATTCCTAATAGAATGTGGTACTTACAGGTATATTAAACTGGTCAAAGCATTTTGGGATGCAGGTGTATGAACAATCAAGTGAAAATTCAATTTAAAGAAATATAATCCTAACTCGTGAGTAACAGTTAGAGAAATAAAAAATGCGATGCACCCGAATCATACAGCACAGTTAGAAATCGATTCTTGACATAACATGACCTTGAATGACGGTGTTCGATTGCACAACATCGTCAATAGTGATAGTAAACACTTGTCCTTGTTGTTGGGTTCTGACTGGATTTTGAGTAGATCTCTTCGGACAATCCTTGGCAATATGTCCAAGTTCTCCACAAGCATAGCAGTTAGGTGATCCAAACTGGCAAGACCTGTTACCATGCTCTTTTTCGCATTGCTTACATGCAGGGTTTATGTAAGCCTGATGGGCTCGTTTACTATTGTCTTGCCTTACTTTACCTCCATTCTTATCCGTACGTCGAGCAGTAATGTTACCAACTTATAGGTTCTTATGCTGTCGTATGCCACGTGCTTTAAAATGCACCCTTCACCCAGCTGCCTGATGATTGCTAAGACGCCTTGGTGGAAATCCTTGGTGAATCGCCTTGGCCACAATCACTTTCTTAATACATTCTTCTACTAACTTGCTCTTGTTGACTAATTCGGCAAAATTACGTATCTCCAGCGGAACTATTGAACTCATCAGATCATCACGAAGGCCTCCTTCAAACTTCAAGCACTTCCATTCTTCAAAGTCATCAGGATTCCCTTGACAGATCTTAGAGAAACAACACAAGTCATCGAAATTACGAGCATACTCAACCACAGTCATATCCCCTGCCACCAGTGATGACAAGTCATCCTAGCCTATTTTAGCTAGTCTTTTTCTTTTGTTTTCATTAGAATTATGCACTTTCTTGAGCTACAAGCAAGCTAATTGAGTAGATTTTCATGTTTCCCTTGATTGAACCAACCATATATGAATTTATGCCATTTCATGAGGTTTTATGCTATATTTGTTGCATATTATGAAAGAATGAATATCTCATGATTTTGAGCATAGCTTTGATGAGTTTGGTTGATTAATGATAGGTGAAGAAAGCTTGGAGAAAGGTTGAAGCAAAGAGGAATGGCTAGGAGTGAAGAGAGGACAATGGAATAAGTGAAATTGAACCAGGAAGCAAGAAGTTAGCCCCCTAACTTGGAGGCTAACGTTGGAACTTGAAATTTCCTCCCTGGCCATCCCACATTTGCGCCAACGTTAGCCCCCTAACTTGGAGGCTAACGTTGGCACATAAATATTCAAGGAAGAGGCAAAAGTTAGCCCCAACGTTAGCCCCCTAACTTGGAGGCTAACGTTGGAACTTGAGAAGTTCTCCCCTGGGCACCAACGTTTGCGCCAACGTTAGCCCCCTAACTTGGAGGCTAACGTTGGCCCATGAATTACAATGGGGAAGGAGCCAACGTTTGCGCCAACGTTAGCCCCTAACTTGGAGGCTAACGTTGGCACATGAATTACAAAGGGGGAAGGGCCAACGTTTGCGCCAACGTTAGCCCCCTAACTTGGAGGCTAACGTTGGCGCCACTAGCACCATGGGAAGGCCAACGTTAGGGTCAAAGTTAGACCCCTAACGTTGGCACCAACGTCCAAACCAGAAAAACGTGCCAACTGATATGAAAAGTTGGAGCCAAAGTTAGACCCCTAACTTTGGCTCAAACTTTTGGTCCAACTTTGGCTAACCTCAAAACCGGTTCAATTGGTTCACTTTGGTTCTTCTTCAAACTTCAAGAGCAATCAACCAAGGCCTCTTTCAACCCAATTCCACCAAGAACAAAGGCCCAACTCAAGGCTTGAAGATCATTTTTGAAAGTGTATAAATAGAATAGAATTCAAGTTATTGAGAGAGCTTTTCTTTTAGAATTTTCATAATAGTTTTGGGAGAGCTTTTGAACTTGAGTGAACTTTAATTTCTTGTTTTCATTGCTTTCAATTTCATTTTTACATTTGTCTTGGATCTTGGATTGGAGAATTGAAGAAATTCTGTTTCAATCTCAATCTTGGATCTCTCTGTTTCTTTACTGTTAATTGAATTCCATTTCCGGTTCATTGTTCTTTATCTCTTTTCTTTGCAATTTACAATTCCCTTGCAATTGTCCTTGTTGGATCTAGGAAGGCATTGAGATCTAGACTTGGTTTTCTAGTCTCTGGGTCCTGAGATCTGAATTTCCCATTTCACTTCTCTGTTTACTGCTTTCTATGTTCATTTACTTTTCTGCTTCATATCCGGTTCAATCCCAATTCCCTTTCCCTCTTCTGTTTGATGCAATTTAGTTTTTCCTTGTTTAATTTCTGCAAATCCACATCCCAATCCCCTTTACATTTCAAGCAATTTACATTCCTTGCACTTTAAGATTCTGCAATTTACATTTCTTGCCCTTTAAGTTTCTGCCATTTAATTTCTTGTTCTTTAAGTTTCAGCAATTTATTTCTTGTTCTCTTTACTTCAATGCAATTTAATTCTGCAAGTCACAAAACCATCAACCAAATCTTGATTCGCTTGACTAAATCAACCACTAAACTAAAATTGCTCAATCCTTCAATCCCTGTGGGATCGACCTCACTCCCGTGAGTTTTTATTACTTGATACGATCCGGTGCACTTGCCGGTTAGATTTGGGTATTTTGGGAGAGATTTATATTTCCTCCAAAATATCTTATCAAGTTTTTGGCGCCGTTGCCGGGGATTGATTAGATTGACAATGATTAAGTGAGGTGGTAATCTAGATCAAGCACTTTTTCTTTAATTTTGATTAACCCACTAACTGTTTGATTTTTTGCTTAAACTAACTAACACTTCAATCTGGCAGTAAATTGAAGTGTCACTGGCTTTGTGCATTCCTCATGCTCTGCTTGTATGTCAGGTACAAGAAGAACCATACTCAATTTTCATGAACAAGACGAAAGAACTCTCAGGAGGTTAAGAAGAGCTGAAAGAGGGAAAAATATTGTTGGAGAAGAGGAATCAGACGAAGAATTCCAAGAGATGGAGGAACATTTAACCAATCCACCAGGTGGAGAAGACAACAACAATGGCAACCCACCCCAGAGGAGAGTTTTGGCTTCCTACACCTTTGCAAATCCTAGACATTGTGGGAGCAGCATCTTGGCTCCAAATGTCAATGCTAACAACTTTGAACTCAAGCCACAACTCATCACTTTGGTTCAGAACAACTGCTCTTTTGGTGGAGGACCACTTGAGGACCCACACCAACATTTATCCACTTTCTTAAGGATATGCAACACTGTCAAAACTAATGGAGTGCCCCCTGACAGCTACAAGCTGATGCTATTCCCATTTTCTCTCAGGGACAAGGCCACTCAATGGTTGGAATCGTTTCCAAGGGACAGCATCAACAACTGGGATGATTTGGTAACTAAGTTCCTTGCCAAATTCTATCCACCTCAGAGGATTATAAGGTTAAAGGCTGAGGTTCAAACATTTACACAAATGGAGGCTGAACCTATCTATGAGGCATGGGAGAGGTACAAGGCTCTGATCAGGAAATGTCCCCCTGCTATGTTTAATGAGTGGGAGAAACTTCAAAACTTCTATGAAGGCTTAACACAGAAATCTCAGGAAGCTCTGGATCATTCAGCTGGAGGTTCCTTGCAACTCATGAAAACTGCAGAAGAGGCTCAAGAACTCATTGATATGGTGTCCAACAACCAATATTTCTTTGCTCATCAAAGAGGCCGCCAACCATCACAAAGGAGAGGAGTAATGGAGCTAGAAGGAGTGGATTCAATCCTGGCTCAAAACAAGATGATGCAACAGCAAATTCAACAACAATTTGAGCAAATGGCTAAGAGGATTGATAGTCTCCAAGTTGCAGCAGTCAACACTAGCCAACCATCAACCACATGGGGACAAAGTGAAGAAACTCAAGAAGAACAACAACAAGAGCAAGTTCAGTATATGCACAACCAAGGACCAAATGAAGTGTATGGTGATACATACAATCCATCCTGGAAAAACCACCCAAACCTCAGATGGTGAGATAACCATACCCAAAACCAACAACCATGGCAGAGGAACTCAAACCAACACAACCCAAGAAGCAACCAAAATCACAACCAGCAGCAGACTAACCAAAACCCCTACAGAAAACCCCAAAACAACTACCCCAACCTCAACCAATACCAATCTAATAACCAATCCACCAACCAAAGTGCCTACCATCCACCACCCACATCTCATAACCCACCTCAAATATCACCTGAAGCCCAAAGAATCACTCACTTGGAGGCCATGATAGACAAAATGCTGAAACACCAGGAAATGGTAGCCAAGAATCAGGAAGCCTCCCTGAAGAGCCTAGAGAGACAGATGGGGCAACTCTCCAAGCAAGTATCTGTTGAGAGACCTTCAAACTCACTGCCCAGTGACACAATTCCAAATCCCAAGGAGGAATGCAAGGCAATACAATTAAGGAGTGGGAGAACATTGATAAGCAACAATGACACTACAAGGAAGCAAACAGAGAACACCAAAGAACCAATGGAGGATGAGAATCAAACAAAGGTAGATGAGGCTAATAAGCAAGTTGTGATGCCAAACAAAGGCACTGAGAAACTCAAAGAAAAAGACAACCAGCCATATAGCTCAAAGGAAGTAGCTCAGGGGCAGCAGCAAATAGGAAAAAACATCACACCTCTACTACCATATCCCCAGAGGTTCAACAAAGAGGTTAAAGACCAGCATTTTCACAAATTCCTTGAGATTTTTAAGAAGCTGGAAATCAATATTCCCTTGGCTGAAGCACTTGAGCAAATGCCTCTATATTCCAAGTTTCTAAAGGATCTTATCAACAAGAAAAGAAGTTGGCTTGAAAGGGAAACCATATTACTCACCGAGGAATGTAGTGCTGTAATTCAACGGGGTATTCCACCAAAACTTAAGGATCCAGGAAGCTTTGTAGTCTCATGCACTATTGGCAAGATAATTCTCAACAAGGCTCTCTGTGACCTGGGTGCCAGCATCAATTTAATGCCTCTCTCAATGATGAGAAAACTTGCCATAGAAGAACTTAAACCCACCAGGATGTCACTAGTCATGGCTGACAGATCAACCAAGACACCCAATGGAATTGTGGAGAATCTGTTGGTGAAGGTTGGGGAGTTTATTTTCCCAGCAGACTTTGTAATTTTGGACACTGAAGAAGAAGGAAATGACTCAATCATTCTGGGAAGGCCATTTCTACACACAGCAAGGGCTATCATTGATGTAGAAAAAGGAGAAATGACCTTCAGGGTCCATAATGAACAAATGATCATAAATGTGTTCAAATCAATGCAAAACGCTCCTGAGCAAGAGGATTACGTAAGAGTGGATATGATAGACAGTTTGGTGGAAGAAACAGTGGAAGAAAATTTTCAAGAGCAAGAAGGAAATCAAGGGGCAACAGAGGAACAAGTGGCTGAGACCTTCACTGAGCAAGATGAAAGACAAGATAGCAATAAAGATGTGCGAAAACAAGAACTGAAACCTTTACCCACCCATCTCAAATATACATTCCTTGGCACATCGGAGAGCTTCCCAGTAATCATTAATTCATCCCTGACAAAGAAGGAAGAAAGAGAACTTCTTGACGTACTCAAAGCTCATAAGGATGCTTTAGGATGGACCATTGATGACCTGAAGGGAATCAGCCCTGCAGTATGTATGCATAAGATCCTCTTGGAAGATAATTCCAAACCAGTGGTTCAACCGCAAAGAAGGCTAAATCCTACAATGAAGGAAGTTGTCCAGAAGGAAGTAATGAAGTTGTGGAATGCAGGGATAATCTTCCCAATATCTGACAGCCCATGGGTAAGTCCGGTTCAAGTTGTGCCAAAGAAGAGAGGGATGACGGTCATCACTAATGAGAAGAATGAGTTGATCCCTACTAGAACAGTGACTGGGTGGAGGATGTGCATAGACTATAGAAGATTGAATGATGCCACCAGGAAGGATCATTTTCCTCTCCCATTCATTGATCAGATGCTGGAAAGGTTAGCCGGCCATGCCTATTACTGCTTTTTGGACGGATATTCTGGGTATAATCAAATCGTGGTGGACCCCAAGGACCAAGAGAAAACTGCCTTTACATGTCCATTTGGAGTTTTTGCATATAGGAGTATGCCTTTTGGGCTCTGCAACGCCCCTGCCACATTTCAAAGGTGTATGCTCTCCATTTTTTCTGATATGGTCGAAAAATTTTTAGAAGTCTTCATGGATGACTTCTCTATTTTTGGTGATAATTTCAATGCTTGCCTAAACCATTTAACTCTTGTCTTGAAACGGTGCCAAGAAACTAATTTGGTTTTAAACTGGGAGAAATGCCATTTCATGGTACCCGAAGGGATTGTTCTTGGCCATAAAGTTTCAAGAAAAGGGATAGAGGTTGATAAAGCAAAGGTTGAGATTATAGAAAAACTCCCTCTACCAATTAATGTGAAATCTGTTAGAAGTTTCTTGGGGCATGCCGGATTTTACAGAAGGTTTATCAAGGACTTTTCAAAAATAGCCAAACCTTTAAGTAATCTGTTAATGCTTGATACCCCTTTTGTTTTTGATGAAAACTGCCAGCATGCATTTGAAACTTTAAAAAATAAACTCACAACAGCACCAATCATCACACCTCCAGATTGGGAATTACCTTTTGAACTCATGTGTGATGCAAGTGACATTGCAATTGGTGCTGTACTTGGGCAAAAGAAGGGAAATTTGCATCATGTCATATATTATGCAAGTAAAGTGTTGAATGAGGCCCAAAGAAATTACACTACAACAGAAAAAGAGTTGCTAGCTGTAGTCTATGCATTTGATAAGTTTAGATCATATCTGATAGGATCAAAAGTTGTGGTTTACACTGATCATGCTGCACTTAAGTATTTGATGTCAAAACAGGATGCTAAACCAAGACTCATCAGGTGGATACTGCTCCTACAAGAATTTGACATTGAGGTAAGAGATAGGAAGGGCACTGAAAATCAGGTCGCTGATCATCGGTCAAGGCTACCACATGAAACAAGTCAAAAAGCATCCCAGCCCATAAATGAAAGCTTCCCAGATGAGCACCTTCTGCATATCCAGCAAGCACCTTGGTTTGCTGACATAGCAAATTACAAAGTGGGAAGGAAGATACCGCAAGAATTCTCTAAGCAACAAGTGAAAAAGTTGATCAACGAAGCAAGGAAATTCTCATGGGATGAACCCTTCTTATTCAAGAGATGCTCTGATGGAGTGATCAGAAGGTGTATTCCTGAAAGTGAAGTGAGGGACATCTTGTGGCATTGTCATGGTTCAGCTTATGGTGGACACTTTGGCCCAGAAAAAACAGCCGCAAAAATACTGCAGAGTGGCTTCTATTGGCCAACTATCTTCAAGGATGCCAGAGAATATGTACACCAATGTAATGAATGCCAGAAAGCAGGAGGATTAACAAAAAGGAATGAGATGCCTCAAAATTTTATCTTAGAATTAGAATTGTTCGATCTATGGGGAATTGATTTTATGGGGCCTTTTCCTCCTTCTTATTCTTTTAGATATATCTTGGTAGCAGTGGAGTATGTCTCAAAGTAGGTGGAAGCCATAGCCACAACCACCTGTGATGCACAGATTGTCCTCCAATTCCTAAAAAAACACATTTTCACTAGGTATGGAGTGCCAAAGGGTCTTATTAGTGATGGTGGTAGTCACTTTTGCAACAAACAAATGGAGAAACTCCTTCACAAATATGGAGTAATTCACAAAGTAGCCACACCTTACCATCCTCAGACTAATGGCCAAGCTAAACTTGCAAATAGAGAATTAAAGAAGATCCTAGAGAAAACAGTGGGAATCACAAGAAAAGATTGGGCTAGAAAGCTAGAGGATGCATTGTGGGCTTATAGGACAGCTTTTAAAACTCCTATTGGCAAATCACCCTTTCAGCTATTGTATGGCAAATCCTGCCACCTCCCTGTAGAGCTTGAACACAGAGCTTTTTGGGCCACTAAACTCCTCAACCTTGATCCCCAAGCTGCAGGAGAAAAAAGGTTGTTACAACTAAATGAGTTGGATGAATTTAGACTAGAGGCTTATGAAAGTGCGAAGATATACAAGGAGAAAGCTAAGAAGTTGCATGACAAGAAAATCACAAAGAAGGAATTCAAGCCAGGACAGCAAGTGCTCCTGTATAATTCGAGGCTTAAAATTTTCCCTGGCAAACTGAAGTCTAAATGGACTGGCCCATACTTGGTGACAAAGGTTTTTCCCTATGGGAGTATTGAACTGCTAGATGAGGCAACAAAGAATCAATTCACAACAAATGGTCACAGAGCGAAGCTGTATTTGGGAGGACAATTGGATAAGGAAAAAGAGGTTCAACACCTCCAGCCCTCTTAAAAAGAATTGAAAGGTGTCAAGCTAGTGACAATAAAAGAGCGCTTGTTGGGAGGCAACCCAACCTGAGGTAGTCTTCTTTTCATAGTTATTTCAATAAAAAGGTTAAATGATTAGTATGTATTGCAAGGAGCTAAGTTTGGTGTTTCACACCGAAACAAATTAAGGGAGAATAAAGGATTCTAAGTTTGGTGTTCCACCAAAATCTCACTTAAAAGCACATTCTCACTTTCTACATAAAGGGTTACTAGCTCCAAGAAATCTGATAAATCATTTAAGCATTGCCTGTTTCTAGTTTTTAGTTTTATTACCTTTAGCAAAGACTTAGGCTTTCACATATGGTTATGCATAAGAAACATGGCAAGAAACTAAGTTTGGTGTTCACACACCAAAGTAAGTTCAAACGCCTACAAGAAAGTCTTGCACACTAACCAGTCATCTAAGGGCTTGAGAAACAAGCAACTTCCATTAACACTGCAGAAATTCAATCACTCTCTTGGGAGGACTACACACCATTAGCTGAGAGAAAGAAGAAGAAGCCACCAAGAGGTTGTATTGTCACTTAACTCCATCAGCATTGAATTGCTCTAAATTGGAAGTGTGAATATGCCCATTTTAACAGTAACTGTTAGTGTAGTAGTCTGTGCATCATTTATGTTTGTTTCCTTTAAAATAAGTAGGCTAGTTTATGTGTGTGCTTGTGTGTTTATTTTCACTTGACAAGAAGCATGTGTTGTCCCCTGCATCTTTAAATTCAATAAAAGAACAGTTTGAATGTGAAGTGAAATAGTCTCTGTTAGTTAGAAGTGGAATAAAAGTAAGTGGTGGTATGTGTGTGATTGTATAATAGCTCACTTTTAGTGAATAAAGAGCTAGGATATCTCCTTCTAAGTAAAGAGTGACCCACTGTCTATGAATCTCAATTGAATTAAATTCCTTGGTTAGAAAAAAAACAAAAAGAAGGAAAGAAGAAAAAGATAGCCAAAAAGTGGCAAAACAAAAGAAAAACAAAAAGAAACAAAGCTGGACACCAATAGCTTGAACCTTAAAATATATGCCTGTGATGTCTTTGTACTAGGATCTGCTTGGATTAGTAAGCTCTTAGGAGTGCCTCAACACTTGGTGACTTGGGTTAACTAACCCGGGATCATCAGCTGAAAGTCCACTATCAAGAGCAACCTAACTACAAGGCATTTAGTAGCCCAAAGAGGTGCTGGGCATCAATGTTTTAAGAAGGAATGTGAGCCAAGTGTCTATGGTGAATAATGTGTCAAGTATAAAGAAAAGAAAATGAACTTGCTACACATGACACTCAAATAAAGCTTATGAACAAAGTAATAGCCAAGGATAAAGGAATAATGAGAAGGCATAGCAGTATGTCACTTGAAGCTGAAGGAGACTTTCTAGGCCTAGGAGTCAATAAGAAGTGAGTATTGGCATATCCACACAAAACCCCATGAACTATCAATAATACTCTGCTAGCATGAACATCATCTTCTATTTCATTCTTTCTTCTCAATAAATCTTTTCTTGCTTGGGGACAAGCAAGCTTTAAGTTTGGTGTTGTGATGACAAGTCATCCTAGCCTATTTTAGCTAGTCATTTTCTTTTGTTTTCATTAAAATTATGCACTTTCTTGAGCTACAAGCAAGCTAATTGAGTAGATTTTCATGTTTCCCTTGATTGAACCAACCATATATGAATTTATGCCATTTCATGAGGTTTTATGCTATATTTGTTGCATATTATGAAAGAATGAATATCTCATGATTTTGAGCATAGCTTTGATGAGTTTGGTTGATTAATGATAGGTGAAGAAAGCTTGGAGAAAGGTTGAAGCAAAGAGGAATGGCTAGGAGTGAAGAGAGGACAATGGAATAAGTGAAATTGAACCAGGAAGCAAGAAGTTAGCCCCAACGTTAGCCCCCTAACTTGGAGGCTAACGTTGGAACTTGAAATTTCCTCCCTGGCCATCCCACATTTGCGCCAACGTTAGCCCCCTAACTTGGAGGCTAACGTTGGCACATAAATATTCAAGGAAGAGGCAAAAGTTAGCCCCAACGTTAGCCCCCTAACTTGGAGGCTAACGTTGGAACTTGAGAAGTTCTCCCCTGGGCACCAACGTTTGCGCCAACGTTAGCCCCCTAACTTGGAGGCTAACGTTGGCCCATGAATTACAATGGGGAAGGAGCCAACGTTTGCGCCAACGTTAGCCCCCTAACTTGGAGGCTAACGTTGGCACATGAATTACAAAGGGGGAAGGGCCAACGTTTGCGCCAATATTAGCCCCCTAACTTGGAGGCTAACGTTGGCGCCACTAGCACCATGGGAAGGCCAACGTTAGGGTCAAAGTTAGACCCCTAACGTTGGCACCAACGTCCAAACCAGAAAAACGTGCCAACTGATATGAAAAGTTGGAGTCAAAGTTAGACCCCTAACTTTGGCTCAAACTTTTGGTCCAACTTTGGCTAACCTCAAAACCGGTTCAATTGGTTCACTTTGGTTCTTCTTCAAACTTCAAGAGCAATCAACCAAGGCCTCTTTCAACCCAATTCCACCAAGAACAAAGGCCCAACTCAAGGCTTGAAGATCATTTTTGAAAGTGTATAAATAGAATAGAATTCAAGTTATTGAGAGAGCTTTTCTTTTAGAATTTTCATAATAGTTTTGGGAGAGCTTTTGAACTTGAGTGAACTTTAATTTCTTGTTTTCATTGCTTTCAATTTCATTTTTACATTTGTCTTGGATCTTGGATTGGAGAATTGAAGAAATTCTGTTTCAATCTCAATCTTGGATCTCTCTGTTTCTTTACTGTTAATTGAATTCCATTTCCGGTTCATTGTTCTTCATCTCTTTTCTTTGCAATTTACAATTCCCTTGCAATTGTCCTTGTTGGATCTAGGAAGGCATTGAGATCTAGACTTGGTTTTCTAGTCTCTGGGTCCTGAGATCTGAATTTCCCATTTCACTTCTCTGTTTACTGCTTTCTATGTTCATTTACTTTTCTGCTTCATATCCGGTTCAATCCCAATTCCCTTTCCCTCTTCTGTTTGATGCAATTTAGTTTTTCCTTGTTTAATTTCTGCAAATCCACATCCCAATCCCCTTTACATTTCAAGCAATTTACATTCCTTGCACTTTAAGATTCTGCAATTTACATTTCTTGCCCTTTAAGTTTCTGCCATTTAATTTCTTGTTCTTTAAGTTTCAGCAATTTATTTCTTGTTCTCTTTACTTCAATGCAATTTAATTCTGCAAGTCACAAAACCATCAACCAAATCTTGATTCGCTTGACTAAATCAACCACTAAACTAAAATTGCTCAATCCTTCAATCCCTGTGGGATCGACCTCACTCCCGTGAGTTTTTATTACTTGATACGACTCGGTGCACTTGCCAGTTAGATTTGGGTGTTTTGGGAGAGATTTATATTTCCTCCAAAATATCTCATCAACCAGTACTCAGCTTCTCCCTCGAGCATATAAGTAGAAAACTCCACGTGTTGTCCTTCCGGAACATGCTGCGCTCTCAGTGATCGTTCAATACCTCGAAACCAGTTATCAGCGTCAGTCGCAACGAGTGTACCCTTGAACTTAGGCGGATTAACCTTCAGAAAGGTCGCAAGGGTCATAGGTCTTTCAGGATGCCCTAAGTTATTCTCATCATTCCCATTCTCTTCTCCGTATTCATTCTCATTCCCATTTCTCACTCCGAGACGTTCAACAGCCCTAGCCGCTGCTACAGCAGCTTCACGCACTACTTTAGCCACGTTGTTCATGGTAGCCATAAACGTTTCCTGTTCCCTCTCGTAGTTAACATTAAGAATTCCTTCCTGTACGCCTCATCTCCGTGAACCCATTGTAGTCCTGTTCACACCAAACAATCATTGTTAAGGTGATCAGTCTTAACACTTCAAGTCAAGTGTGAACATTCTCAAAATAAAAACACAGAAACAATCATGCAACATATATCACTGGGATATCCTATACGCTTGAGACACACAATGGAGTATGCAATGAAGCATAGTCAGTCCACTCCCCAGGCTCTACTGGGAACGAACTGCTCTGATACCAAATTGTAACGATCCAATTTTCAATATGTCTAGATCATACCGGAAACCGAGCGCTACCAATTTGTCTTCCTAATTATTATCTATTATTTATCATATGAGCCTGATTCGTTGTTAAAAGCGTAGTTAATTTGCGAGGTATATTTTTTTTAAAATATTTGGATTAATAAACGGAATCATTCATAATCAACTCACAACTGATAACAGATAAAACAGTTATAAGCAACCACACATAAATACATCACAAGTAGCTAGCAACATTCAGTTATCCAGCCTTTATTAGAGTATAGACCTTTAGTTAGAACACCCCTAGATATATCTAGATAATAACTATATACATATACATACATACAACATCCCAGGTCCTGACCTGTCCAAGAGGTCCCTAAGCTGGCACCTAGGCTATCCTAGACTCTATACTCACCTAGTCCCTCTAAACTTCTAAAGCGAGGGAAAATACGTTCTAAGCCTTCAAAACTCAAGTCAGGTGGAATGTCATCAAAAGGTAGAACATAATCTGCTACTCCTCTACACGATCAGACATTGCCATAGGACGTCTCTCTGGTACCTCATGAAGTAGCCACACAACAGGAGTCTCGTACACAGGATTTAGGTTAAAGTGCGCTTACAAATGGGGTGCAGACGTTGGCTGGTCTGATAGTATATACATATAAACAGAGTACGATATTCACCCTAGACTCAGAAGGGGAGTTCTTAGTAGGGCCGGGGTTATTAGTTACGTTCATTAATTCTATGTTGTTTAGTAGACTAATAACAGAATACAAAAAAGCAGTAAATAGAAAATACAGATAAATAGAGAAGATAGAGAAAACAGATAGCAGAACACAAATAGAAGAATACAAGAAAATAACACGAACACAAACACAGAGAATAGAATACAAACAAGGAATGCATACATTCATGCAACAATCATAATAGAGAAAATGCACAACCAAGTATGATGCATGTCTAGCCCTAGTGCAGGTAATGAGCTCATTTGTCGGTTTCTACCCGCTCCTGACGTAACCCAAAGCAGCTAAAACGGGTATGGCTTTCATGTTGGCTATACCTCTGTGTACAGGAAATAACCTCTCTGCCACCACAGGGTCCACTGCACGCAGGAAATAACACATCTACCATTGCAGGGATGTATGTCGACACACCTTCTGTATACAGGAAATAACCCCTCTGCCACTAACGAAATGGAACAGGTGGTCGCGGTACTTCTGTAGCAGGAAATAACCCCTCTGCCTTACAGAAATAAAGTGTGGATCTGTACCGTAGAAAAGCATTCTCAGTGGTCGCACCACCATCTATCTGACTGCCTTAATGCAATAGATGAACAAACAAATAACTCTAGAGTTGCCATAATGTAACAAATAAACAAACAAGCATCTCTTGGGTTACTTCAAGCAACAAATGACCCTTCAACAGGTCCTCTGCTTTATATCATACTACTCTTTTCTCTTTGTTTCTTTACTCTGCTTTGATTACTCTCTTCTCTGTATCTCTTTACTTTTATCTGATTACTCTGCTTAACGTATGTATTTAAAGCTTATGTAAATTTCAGTATGAATAGTTAGCCTGTCCCAAGTATAGGTTCATTAAGTCTATACTGAAACAGTTTAACTTTTCATATAATACCTAACCCTAGTCACAACTTAAGGACTAACTATGTTGCCCTAGTTTGTTCACTAATCTCTGTCTATTTTTCTGTCATTAAAATTTTACAGACTTTTTCTTTGGTTTTAATCTTTTCTTTAACTTTTTATCTTTTCTTTATCTTTGCCTCACTAATATGTTCTTACCTCTCCCTAAGTGTTTTATGAAGGTAATTATGAGATTCTGCACTTAAAGTTGTCTTTCTAAAACTTTTACAGAAAACTACCTTTTTCGCATTATTTTATTATTTTTAATTAAATATTATTATTTAATATTTTATTATTATTTATTATTTTATTAATATATTTTCGAAAATTACCTTCCTTTAACCTTTTACTTTATAAATTCACTTTTTACCACCCGTAACTTTTAATATTTCTACTTTAACCACCCTAACTTTCAGAAATTACAAAATAACCCCTCAAACACCAAAATATTTACATCCTTGCCCTTTCTAAGATCTAAAAGGTGTTCTTCAATGTTCTTCACCACACTCAAAGTGTTCTTCGTGTTTTTCGTATATTCTTCAGATTCTTTCTCTGTTTTTACCCGTTTTTTCAGTCTTTCAGCAACCGATTTTTACCAAAATTCAAAATAAATTTCCAGCCACTAAAACCCCATCTTTTATACATGATTTTAACATAAATTGAACCTTAATTTAAGCTCTAGGGTTTCGTTTTCCAGCAGCCCCAAAAACACACATTCATAGCTTGAATTTCATCAAATCTCATCAAATTTTCACCAAAATTTCAACAAGAATTACTCATACAAACAATCAATTTCAAGCACAGCCAAACCATATCATAATCACACAACTCAAACACAATCAATTAAGATTAAATTTGTCAAACCCTACCTTGATTTGCTGCTCCAAATCCGGTTACTCTTTGAGGTGTTCTTAAAGCACTTTTTCTCCTAAAACACATCAAGAACAACTTTAAAACTCTAAACCATCAACTAAACGAACTTCAGTAGTATCTTAGGAAGGTTATCCTCACCTTAAAAATCAAATATCTTTGGCCCACAAGTCAAGCTAAGCAATAGATCTAAGGAAGAACATCAAGAAAATACTTGTTTAAGTATGTTTCCTTAAAAACCGAATTGAAGAGGGAGGGAGACAGCCATCTCACCTTATTTCTAGCCTTGATAAGTCACATGGTTATGTAGAGGGCGAAGAGAGGATCATTTTGGTGAAATCAGAGTTTTGATTTGAGTTTTAGTTCAGAAGAAATCAAGCTTTGAAGATTAAGTGTTCATGAAAGTTTCTCTCTTTTCTCTCTTGTTATTTTCGGCCAAAATGATGAAATGTGTCAGCCTTGGAGGTCTTGGGGGTGTAAGGTGAGTTGTGATTGGTTGGTTTGGAGGTGGATTAAAATAATATTAAAATATCTCTGGTGTACAACTACTAAAACTAGATGTATCGGAACACTCATAAAAACATCTCTAAAAATTATTTTCTGAGCTACTAGCATAAATGACACTAGTAACATATTTATTATGAGAATAGAACATGTATGATGAGGCCTTAGCATTGCTAAAGTCATCAGAGAGTGCTGGTGCTAAGCTGCACCAGTAAACTGTGAACCCGGTTAAACCGATTTTCTATTTTTAACTAAAACAGACCAGGTAACCTTATAATATCATTCAAGCATTTTCTAATACTAATATAATGATAATATTATACTATTATCTCTCTCCTCTCATGAATCGAGTCCAGTTCGTTAAACAAAGACTATTTAAAAAAATTAGAATCAAAACTGCCAACCAATACGGTTCAAAAACTAGGTTCTTCGCGATTGCATTATCGAGCTTGCCTCAGAAGAGGTTCTAGCTTAAGGATAACATAATGGCAATGAGGATTGAGATGCTTGATGATATATCAGAGGTGATACCTTTACTGATCTTCTGGAGAAATCCGTACTTTCAGAAAAGATCTCACGTACTTAAAAATCAGGATTGTCACACTCTGTACCCCATAGCTGCAATCATGTTCTTCCGTGTGGGTGCTTTGACATGAGACCCTTGGAAACCCTCCTGATTGCAATGAATAGATTGGTCGATCGGTTGCTTTGTCATCCTGTCAAAATATGTGGCCCGTATCTTACTTATGAAGCCAACTTTCTTTGCGTAGCTTGCATAAAAATCCTAGGCCAGATTCAAATGCTCAAACCGCATCCTAACTCTTGGTATTTCGTCTTGAGCAAGGAAACTAAGATCCGGTAACTATGAATCAGTTCAAAACAGAGATCATTCGATGAATACGATAATTAATGGTCAATTTAAACATGTGGTTAACGAAAAAATAACAACAAACTAGAGTCCAAACCTCATCAACAAGACCCGTGTCGTCACATCCCAACTCAGTAATGTCCGTACATTCTATGGCCTACAATCAAACATACACAAACTAAATAGATACTATAATAAAATATCAACTAAATAGATTTTATAAATACTCTATCTAAAAATATCATATAATAAAATTTTTTACT
The DNA here is from genome assembly GCF_003086295.3 of Arachis hypogaea. NCBI lineage: Eukaryota > Viridiplantae > Streptophyta > Magnoliopsida > Fabales > Fabaceae > Arachis > Arachis hypogaea. The sequence goes on along the minus strand of NC_092049.1, from coordinate 76,697,965 downwards.
ATACATGAATTAAAAGAAATCATAATAATGAGACGTATACCCACACAAAGAGGCACCTAACTAGTTAGGCTTATATTAATTATTTATATAGGGAATGCATAAGTCCACCACATATAAAATATAACTACACAAACTAAAAGAGAGTCTTCTACTATGTTGTAAAAATTCTCATTATTAGCTCCTAAATAATTTCCTTACATATTTTGCCACATTTGTTAGTGTATGCATGTAATGGGATTATACGGATGAGGATTCTTAACATTCTAATCGCAACCATGGGCAAAATTTTCTCATTTAACACTAAACATATATTGAAAACATTTCACGGTAACATATTAAAAAGATAATGTAACAATTTATCAGCTCTAGTAAATAAATTTCCATCTTCAGCTTCTTTAGAACTTGAAGTATGGTTCATTGTAACAAGTTACAAAAACCTAACAAGCAAGCAAGTTGTAGCTAGTAAGTAGTAACCACTGACCAGTATGTAGTATTATGACATCCCACCATTCTAAAAATGTAATTCTTTTTAAATAGAAAAAATTGAAACTAATTTTTTTAGGGGAGCATCCAATTATAAATTACGCTTTCACTAATTACTACATGGACGGACAAGAACACCATCCAAAATTTTCTAAAAGAATATCATTATGGGTTAAGAATATTGAGTTTATAATAAGTAACCATCTAATTTATATAAAAATAAACATATATCCAAAAGAACCAACATACATTGGTTACCTTATTAGACTGTTCACCTTCCCCATCGAACGAATTGAGAAGGTTGTCGATTGAATGCGTGGTAATGTCGTTAGTGAAACAAGCTGGCGCGAGACAAATCGGTTCGACGGAATTGGCCTCCATTGAAATGGCTGTGAGAGGTGACGTATGTATGAAACAGCAGCTGCAACTCTCCCATGTATTTAGGCAGATTAGTCGAAGACGAGGACGCAGCGATGTTGGATGCGGTGGGCTGCAGGGGCTGCACAGTGCGTGAACGCGGTGACCTATGGGGGGCTGCTCGGTGCGCGGGTTGTGGGCTGTGGGGAAAAAATTTTGTTGGTTGGGGGGTTGGTCGGACATTGGCACAAAGGGAGGCGGCGTCGGCAGTGGGGGCGTGGCGATGGTTGGCTTCGTTGTGGGGAATGTCCATCGATAGTGAGAGAAAATATTGTGAGAGGAGAGGAAACGTGTAACTGTTCAGTATTGCAAAACCTGATTTTTTAAAATTTGAAAAATAGTTATTATTATAATTAAATTAATCAAATCATTAATTAAATTTAGGATTAATTTACTTTCTTAACCCAATTGTTCATATTGTTCACCAGCATTGTTGTTCACCTATACTTTTCCATAACTTATTTAACAATTAATTTAACCGTAGCTAATTACATATTTATTTATTGTTCTAGACCCGCTTCCCGGGTCCCCTCCCCCCAAATCAACTAGACCCGGATACCCGAATTCAGGCCATCATCACAATCTAATCCGGCTCAATAAGTATAACTGCCTAAGCTAATATTCAAAATTCGAATACTCTCTTTATCTTAACTAATATGATAACATATGATAACAATCACAAACTATATAAATGGAGCTAAGAGCTCCTTAGATACGTTATGCAATCCTGATCCATACTTACACTTCACATATTCATTCTGACTTGAGTGTCAGAGTATCTTTGTAGGTACCACCCCTCGTCGCTCCAATAGTCCAACCCGTCTCCATCAAAACTGGCCGATCCTCAACCTCTCCCCCAACTCATACAAGTGGCTTCTTATACATCGGCACAGTCTTTGGGGATCGACCTAGCCTCAGTGGCATGATGGAAGAATTCGAGGAGCGATCTTCGAGCCATCACCACGAACCCTACCCACCAACCCACGAAAAGCCTACGAGTACATGACTCCGCCTGCCAACTCCTGACCAACAGCACGCACGGTAGGGGTGTTCAAAATTGATTCGGACCAAACAAAACCGACCAATCGAACCGAAAAAATTGAAAACCGAACAAACTAAAATTAAAAAAATGAAAAAAAAAAATCATATTTTGCTATTTTTCTTGTAGTTCGGTTCGGTTTTTGGTTCTGACACTGAAAACCTTAACCAGACCAAACTGAACTGGTTCATAAAAATCCCTAACAAGACCAACCCTGCCTCTAACGTGACCTAACCTAGCTGCCAACACTCACTCTCACTTTGCACCCTCTACTCTCAAAACCCACTCAGTCACTCCCACTCTCCCAGCAGCTAGCATTTCCCACTCCGAACCCGCGCGGAACCCCTTCCTTCCACCAGCTCCCAGCACCGGTGAACCCCTTCCTCCTAGCACCTCCTCGCGGACAGCACCACCCATCACCACCGTCTCGGACACTGCCCCACCCAGTGGTGTACGAATCCCTACACTTCGTACAAATGAACCAGCAAGTGCACAGGGTCGTCCAAGTAATACCTGAGCGAGTCAGGATCGATCCCACGAGGATTGTAGTTTAAAGCAACCTATGGTTATCATGTAGATCTTAGTCAGGTGAGTAGTAGATGTTGTTCTGTTGTTTAATTACATAAAAGAAAATAAAGAAAAAGGGTAATCAAAAAGAAGGTGGTTAAGGCTTGGAGATGCTTTGTCCTTTTAAATTAACTCTGGTATTACTATCTTCTTCAATTGTGAATGATTTCGTCTATGGTAGGTGATGAGCGGATAATTTATACGCTTTTTGGCATTGTTTTTAGGTAATTTTTAGTATGATTTAATTAGTTTTTACTATATTTTTATTTGTTTTTATGCAAAATTCATATTTCTGGACTTTACTATGAGTTCGTGTGTTTTTCTGGGATTTCAGGTATTTTCTGGCTGAACTGAGCAAAAATCTGATTCAGAGGCTGAAAAAGGACTGCAGATGCTGTTGGATTCTGACCTCCCTGCACTCGAAATGGATTTTCTGGAGCTACAGAAACCCAATTGGCACGCTCTCAATTGCGTTAGAGAGTAGACATCCAGGGCTTTCCAGAAATATATAATAGTCCATACGTTGCCCGAGTTTTGACGACACAAACTGGCGTTCAAACGCCAACTTCTTGCCCCATTCTGAAGTTAAACGCCAGAAATAGGTTACAAACCAGAGTTAAACGCCACAAACAGGCTGCAACCTGGCGTTTAACTCCAAGAGAAGCCTCTACACGTGTAAAGCTCAATGCTCAGCCCAAGCACACACCAAGTGGGCCCCAAAAGTGGATTTCTGCACTATCTATCTTAGTTTACTCATTTTCTGTAAACCTAGGTCACTAGATTAGTATAAAAACTACTTTTAGAGACTTACTATGGACCTCATGACATTTTTACACTTCACATTGTATTTTTGACGGCATGAGTCTCTAAACCCCATGGTTGGGGGTGAGGAGCTCTGCTGTGTTTCGATGAATTAATGCAATTACTACTATTTTTCATTCAATCACGCTTGTTTCTATTCTAAGATATTCACTCGCACTTCACCTTGATGAATGTGATGATCCGTGACACTCATCATCATTCTCACCTATGAACGCGTGCCTGACAACCACCTCCGTTCTATCTGCACTAGCTTGAGTGTGTATCTCTTAGCTTCTTGGTTCATGATCAGAGTCTTTGTGGTATAGGCTAGAATTATTGGCGGCCATTCCTGGGATCCGAAAAGTCTAAACCTTGTCTGTGGTATTCCGAGTAGGATCTGGGAAGGGATGACTATGACGAGCTTCAAACTTGCGAGTGTTGGGCGTAGTGACAGACGCAAAAGAATCAACGGATTCTATTCCAACATGAGTGAGAACCGTCAGATGATTAGCCATGCGGTGACAGCGCATTTGGACTATTTTCACTGAGAGGATGGATGGTAGCCATTGACAACGGTGATCCACCAACATACAGCTTGCCATGGAAGGAGCCTTGCGTGCGTGAAGAAGAAGACAGTAGGAAAGCAGATATTCAGAAGACAGAGCATCTCCAAAACCTCAACCTGTTCTCCATTATTTATTTTATGTTAATTACTTTTTATAAACCCAACAATTTTTATTATTAATTTCCTAACTAAGAATTACAAAATAATCATAGCTTGCTTCAAGCCGACAATCTCCATGGGATCGACCCTTACTCACGTAAGGTATTACTGATGACCCAGTGCAACAAATCAAGTTTGGTGTTATTGCCGATTTTTAGGCTGGACAACTGACGGTTCATTTGTGCTTAGTTAGGTATTTTTTTTTCGAAATTCTTAAGATGAGTTCTAGGTTTCATGATGATTTG
>NC_092049.1:76610066-76692689 GCF_003086295.3 Arachis hypogaea | reverse complement strand
AATTCCCACTTTTTCCAAACTGTCTATCATATCCACTCTTACGTAATCCTCTTGCTCAGGAGCGTTTGCATTGATTTGAACACATTATGATCATTTGTTCATTATGGACCCTGAAGGTCATTTCTCCTTTTTCTACATCAATGATAGCCCTTGCTGTGTGTAGAAATGGCCTTCCCAGAATGATTGAGTCATTTCCTTCTTCTTCAGTGTCCAAAATTACAAAGTCTGCTGGGGAAAATAAACTCCCCAACCTTCACCAACAGATTCTCCACAATTCCATTGGGTGTCTTGGTTGATCTGTCAGCCATGACTAGTGACATCCTGGTGGTTTAAGTTCTTCTATGGCAAGTTTTCTCATCATTGAGAGAGGCATTAAATTGATGCTGGCACCCAGGTCACAGAGAGCCTTGTTGAGAATTATCTTGCCAATAGTGCATGAGACTACAAAGCTTCCTGGATCCTTAAGTTTTGGTGGAATACCCCGTTGAATTACAGCACTACATTCCTCGGTGAGTAATATGTTTCCCTTTCAAGCCAACTTCTTTTCTTGTTGATAAGATCCTTTAGAAACTTGGAATATAGAGGCATTTGCTCAAGTGCTTCAGCCAAGGGAATATTGATTTCCAGCTTCTTAAAAATCTCAAGGAATTTGTGAAAATGCTGGTCTTTAACCTCTTTGTTGAACCTCTGGGGATATGGTAGTAGAGGTGTGATGTTTTTCCTATTTGCTGCTGCCCCTGAGCTACTTCCTTTGAGCTATATGGCTGGTTGTCTTTTCTTTGAGTTTCTCAGTGCCTTTGTTTGGCATCACAACTTGCTTATTAGCCTCATCTACCTTTGTTTGATTCTCATCCTCCATTGGTTCTTTGGTGTTCTCTGTTTGCTTCCTTGTAGTGTCATTGTTGCTTATCAATGTTCTCCCACTCCTTAATTGTATTGCCTTGCATTCCTCCTTGGGATTTGGAATTGTGTCACTGGGCAGTGAGTTTGAAGGTCTCCAACAGATACTTGCTTGAGAGTTGCCCCATCTGTCTCTCTAGGCTCTTCAGGGAGGCTTCCTGATTCTTGGCTACCATTTCCTGGTGTTTCAGCATTTTGTCTATCATGGCTCCAAGTGAGTGATTCTTTGGCTTCAGGTGATATTTGAGGTGGGTTATGAGATGTGGGTGGTGGATGGTAGGCACTTTGGTTGGTGGATTGGTTATTAGATTGGTATTGGTTGAGGTTGGGTAGTTGTTTTGGGGTTTTCTGTAGGGTTTTGGTTAGTCTGCTGCTGGTTGTGATTTTGGTTGCTTCTTGGGTTGTGTTGGTTTGAGTTCCTCTGCCATGGTTGTTGGTTTTGGGTATGGTTATCTCACCATCTGAGGTTTGGGTGGTTTTTCCAGGATGGATTGTATGTATCACCATACACTTCATTTGGTCCTTGGTTGTGCATATACTGAACTTGCTCTTGTTGTTGTTCTTCTTGAGTTTCTTCACTTTGTCCCCATGTGGTTGATGGTTGGCTAGTGTTGACTGCTGCAACTTGGAGACTATCAATCCTCTTAGCCATTTGCTCAAATTGTTGTTGAATTTGCTGTTGCATCATCTTGTTTTGAGCCAGGATTGAATCCACTCCTTCTAGCTCCATTACTCCTCTCCTTTGTGATGGTTGGCGGCCTCTTGATGAGCAAAGAAATATTGGTTGTTGGACACCATATCAATGAGTTCTTGAGCCTCTTCTGCAGTTTTCATGAGTTGCAAGGAACCTCCAGCTGAATGATCCAGAGCTTCCTGAGATTTCTGTGTTAAGCCTTCATAGAAGTTTTGAAGTTTCTCCCACTCATTAAACATAGCAGGGGGACATTTCCTGATCAGAGCCTTGTACCTCTCCCATGCCTCATAGATAGGTTCAGCCTCCATTTGTGTAAATGTTTGAACCTCAGCCTTTAACCTTATAATCCTCTGAGGTGGATAGAATTTGGCAAGGAACTTAGTTACCAAATCATCCCAGTTGTTGATGCTGTCCCTTGGAAACGATTCCAACCATTGAGTGGCCTTGTCCCTGAGAGAAAATGGGAATAGCATCAGCTTGTAGCTGTCAGGGGGCACTCCATTAGTTTTGACAGTGTTGCATATCCTTAAGAAAGTGGATAAATGTTGGTGTGGGTCCTCAAGTGGTCCTCCACCAAAAGAGCAGTTGTTCTGAACCAAAGTGATGAGTTGTGCTTGAGTTCAAAGTTGTTAGCATTGACATTTGGAGCCAAGATGCTGCTCCCACAATGTCTAGGATTTGCAAAGGTGTAGGAAGCCAAAACTCTCCTCTGGGGTGGGTTGCCATTGTTGTTGTCTTCTCCACCTGGTGGATTGGTTAAATGTTCCTCCATCTCTTGGAATTCTTCGTCTGATTCCTCTTCTCCAACAATATTTTTCCCTCTTTCAGCTCTTCTTAACCTCCTGAGAGTTCTTTCGTCTTGTTCATGAAAATTGAGTATGGTTCTTCTTGTACCTGACATACAAGCAGAGCATGAGGAATGCACAAAGCCAGTGACACTTCAATTTACTGCCAGATTGAAGTGTTAGTTAGTTTAAGCAAAAAATCAAACAGTTAGTGGGTTAATCAAAATTAAAGAAAAAGTGCTTGATCTAGATTACCACCTCACTTAATCATTGTCAATCTAATCAATCCCCGGCAACGGCGCCAAAAACTTGATAAGATATTTTGGAGGAAATATAAATCTCTCCCAAAATACCCAAATCTAACCGGCAAGTGCACCGGATCGTATCAAGTAATAAAAACTCACGGGAGTGAGGTCGATCCCACAGGGATTGAAGGATTGAGCAATTTTAGTTTAGTGGTTGATTTAGTCAAGCGAATCAAGATTTGGTTGATGGTTTTGTGACTTGCAGAATTAAATTGCATTGAAGTAAAGAGAACAAGAAATAAATTGCTGAAACTTAAAGAACAAGAAATTAAATGGCAGAAACTTAAAGGGCAAGAAATGTAAATTGCAGAATCTTAAAGTGCAAGGAATGTAAATTGCTTGAAATGTAAAGGGGATTGGGATGTGGATTTGCAGAAATTAAACAAGGAAAAACTAAATTGCATCAAACAGAAGAGGGAAAGGGAATTGGGATTGAACCGGATATGAAGCAGAAAAGTAAATGAACATAGAAAGCAGTAAACAGAGAAGTGAAATGGGAAATTCAGATCTCAGGACCCAGAGACTAGAAAACCAAGTCTAGATCTCAATGCCTTCCTAGATCCAACAAGGACAATTGCAAGGGAATTGTAAATTGCAAAGAAAAGAGATAAAGAACAATGAACCGGAAATGGAATTCAATTAACAGTAAAGAAACAGAGAGATCCAAGATTGAGATTGAAACAGAATTTCTTCAATTCTCCAATCCAAGATCCAAGACAAATGTAAAAATGAAATTGAAAGCAATGAAAACAAGAAATTAAAGTTCACTCAAGTTCAAAAGCTCTCCCAAAACTATTATGAAAATTCTAAAAGAAAAGCTCTCTCAATAACTTGAATTCTATTCTATTTATACACTTTCAAAAATGATCTTCAAGCCTTGAGTTGGGCCTTTGTTCTTGGTGGAATTGGGTTGAAAGAGGCCTTGGTTGATTGCTCTTGAAGTTTGAAGAAGAACCAAAGTGAACCAATTGAACCGGTTTTGAGGTTAGCCAAAGTTGGACCAAAAGTTTGAGCCAAAGTTAGGGGTCTAACTTTGGCTCCAACTTTTCATATCAGTTGGCACGTTTTTCTGGTTTGGACGTTGGTGCCAACGTTAGGGGTCTAACTTTGACCCTAACGTTGGCCTTCCCATGGTGCTAGTGGCGCCAACGTTAGCCTCCAAGTTAGGGGGCTAACGTTGGCGCAAACGTTGGCCCTTCCCCCTTTGTAATTCATGTGCCAACGTTAGCCTCCAAGTTAGGGGGCTAACGTTGGCGCAAACGTTGGCTCCTTCCCCATTGTAATTCATGGGCCAACGTTAGCCTCCAAGTTAGGGGGCTAACGTTGGCGCAAACGTTGGTGCCCAGGGGAGAACTTCTCAAGTTCCAACGTTAGCCTCCAAGTTAGGGGGCTAACGTTGGGGCTAACTTTTGCCTCTTCCTTGAATATTTATGTGCCAACGTTAGCCTCCAAGTTAGGGGGCTAACGTTGGCGCAAATGTGGGATGGCCAGGGAGGAAATTTCAAGTTCCAACGTTAGCCTCCAAGTTAGGGGGCTAACTTCTTGCTTCCTGGTTCAATTTCACTTATTCCATTGTCCTCTCTTCACTCCTAGCCATTCCTCTTTGCTTCAACCTTTCTCCAAGCTTTCTTCACCTATCATTAATCAACCAAACTCATCAAAGCTATGCTCAAAATCATGAGATATTCATTCTTTCATAATATGCAACAAATATAGCATAAAACCTCATGAAATGGCATAAATTCATATATGGTTGGTTCAATCAAGGGAAACATGAAAATCTACTCAATTAGCTTGCTTGTAGCTCAAGAAAGTGCATAATTCTAATGAAAACAAAAGAAAAAGACTAGCTAAAATAGGCTAGGATGACTTGTCATCACTGGTGGCAGGGATATGACTGTGGTTGAGTATGCTCGTAATTTCGATGACTTGTGTTGTTTCTCTAAGATCTGTCAAGGGAATCCTGATGACTTTGAAGAATGGAAGTGCTTGAAGTTTGAAGGAGGCCTTCGTGATGATCTGATGAGTTCAATAGTTCCGCTGGAGATACGTAATTTTGCCGAATTAGTCAACAAGAGCAAGTTAGTAGAAGAATGTATTAAGAAAGTGATTGTGGCCAAGGCGATTCACCAAGGATTTCCACCAAGGCGTCTTAGCAATCATCAGGCAGCTGGGTGAAGGGTGCATTTTAAAGCACGTGGCATACGACAGCATAAGAACCTATAAGTTGGTAACATTACTGCTCGACGTACGGATAAGAATGGAGGTAAAGTAAGGCAAGACAATAGTAAACGAGCCCATCAGGCTTACATAAACCCTGCATGTAAGCAATGCGAAAAAGAGCATGGTAACAGGTCTTGCCAGTTTGGATCACCTAACTGCTATGCTTGTGGAGAACTTGGACATATTGCCAAGGATTGTCCGAAGAGATCTACTCAAAATCCAGTCAGAACCCAACAACAAGGACAAGTGTTTACTATCACTATTGACGATGTTGTGCAATCGAACACCGTCATTCAAGGTCATGTTATGTCAAGAATCGATTTCTAACTGTGCTGTATGATTCGGGTGCATCGCATTTTTTATTTCTCTAACTGTTACTCACGAGTTAGGATTATATTTCTTTAAATTGAATTTTCACTTGATTGTTCATACACCTGCATCCCAAAATGCTTTGACCAGTTTAATATACCTGTAAGTACCACATTCTATTAGGAATAGGACTTTTATACATGATCTAATCTGTTTGCCTCTATGTGGTTTAGAAGTTATTTTAGGATTAGATTGATTATCTAAGTATCATGTTTTCCTTGATTATTTTAAAAGAACTGTTGTTATTCCATCTGATAGTCTACGTACTAAACCATTTCTGTCCCACCCCTTATATCTAAATTCTGTAAGAGTTACCTTAGGCAGGAGTGATTGTAAGGGGTACGTTCTGTTAGCGGCTAGCTCGAAAGATAATGAATTAAGCTTAGAACGAATCCGAATGGTGAAGGAATTTCCTAATGTTTTCTTGGACGACATACCTGAGTTTCCCCCTCAGCGAGAGATAGAATTCAGCATTGATCTACTACCTGGAACCGGACCGATTTTCATAGCACCGTACCGGATGTCACCATTGCTTGCAGAGCTGAAGAAGCTGTGAGATAGGATTGTAGTGGCCTATGGAGGTACAAAAACAGAATTTGTGTGCCTAACTCTGGAGAATTGTGACAAAAGATTCTTACTGAAGCTCACCAAAGTAGATTTTCTATGCATCCTGGAGTGACAAAGATGTATCAAGATTTGAAACAAATGTTCTGGTGGCCGGGCTTAAAGAAAGAGTAGCTGATTATGTCTCAAAATGTTTAACCTGCCAGAAGGTGAAGGTGGAACATCAGAAGCCGTCAGGAACCCTGCAACCCTTAGAAATACCACAATGGAAATGGGAGCAGATCACTATGGATTTTATCACGAGATTGCCAAGAACCTCAACAGGACATAATGCCATTTGGGTAATTGTGGACAGGTTACCAAAATCGGCATGCTTCTTTCCGATTCGAGTTGACTATACTTTAGAAAGGCTGGAACGAATATATATATTCAAGAAATTGTACGACTACATGGGATACCTTCATAAATTGTCTCAGATCAAGTTTCGAGGTTTACTACTAGATTTTGGGAAGCTTTTCAGAAAGCGTTGGAAACAGAATTGCACATGAGTATAACATACCATCCTCAGATAGACAGACAATCAGAGCAGACAATCCAGATGTTAGAAGACATGTTACAATCATGTATGATAAACAACCAAAGCAGCTGGGATAAGTATTTACTATTGGTCGAATTCGTCTACAACAACAGTTTCCAATAAAGTATCGGGATGGCCCCATATGAAGCTCTCTATGGAAGAAGATGTCGGACACCATTGTGTTGGAATGACGATGGAGAAGCTAGTGTCTTAGGTCCAGACTTAGTGTAGGAAACTACTGAGAAGATAAAAGAGATTCGTCGGAAGATCCAAACAGCACAAAGCCGTCAAAAGAGCTATGCCGATAATAGACGTAGACCCTTAGAGTTTAGTGACGAAAACCATGTCTTTCTAAAAGTAACTTCGATTACTGGAATAGGAAGAGCCCTTAAGACTAAAAGGCTTAACTCACAATACATAGAACCTTTCCAAACACTTAAAAGAGTCGGTCTAGTAGCTTATCAAATAGCCCTTCCTCCTTATTTATCAAACCTTCAAGATGTTTTTCATATCTCGCAACTTAAGAAATATGTTCCCGATGAGTGTCATGTTTTACAGCCAGAAACAGTACAGTTATGAAAGGATTTGACATATCAAGCATCACCAGTTCAGATCATAGAAAGAAGTGATAAGCAGATAAGACGCAAGACTGTTCGCTTAGTCAAAGTAGCATGGGAACCAAGAGGAGAAGAAGAGCACACTTGGGAACTGGAAGATAAGATGAAAGCTGATTACCAGCATCTATTCCCAGGTAACTGAAATTTTGAGGGCAAAATTTTCTTTTAGGAGGGTAGAATGTAACAACCCTGATTTTCGAGTACGTGAGATCTTTTCTGAAAGTACGGATTTCTCCAGAAGATCAGTAAAGGGAACACCTCTGATATATCATCAAGCATCTCAATCCTCATTGTCATTATGTCATCCTTAAGCTAGAACCTCTTCTGAGGCAAGCTCAATAATGCAATCGCGAAGAACCTAGTTTTTGAACTGTATCAGTTGGGAGTTTTGATTTTGATTTTCGTAAATAGTCTCTGTTTGACGAACCGGACTCGATTCATGAGAGGAGAGAGATAATAGTATAATATTATCATTATATTAGTATTAGAAAATGCTTGAATGATATTATAAGGTTACCTGGTCTATTTTAGTTAAAAACAGAAAATCGGTTTAACCGGGTTCACAGTTTACTGGTGCAGCTTAGCACCAGCACTCTCTGATGACTTCAGCAATGCTAAGGCCTCATCATACATGTTCTATTCTCATAATAAATATGTTACTAGTGTCATTTATTCTAGTAGCTCAAAAAATAATTTTTAGAGATGTTTTTACGAGTGTTCCGATAGATCTAGTTTTAGTAGTTGTACACCAGAGATATTTAAATATTATTTTAATCCACCTCCAAGCCAACCAATCACAACTCACCTTACCCCCCAAGACCTCCAAGGCTGTCTCATTTCATCATTTTGGCCGAAAATAACAAGAGAGAAAAGAGAGAAACTTTCATGAACACTTAATCTTCAAAGCTTAATTTCTTCTGAACTAAAACTCAAATCAAAACTCTGATTTCACCAAAATGATCCTCTCTTCTTCCTCTACATAACCATGTGACTTATCAAGGCTGGAAATAAGGTGAGATGGATGTCTCCCTCCCTCTTCAATTCGGTTTTCAAGGAAACATGCTTAAACAAGTGTTTTCTTGATGTTCTTCCTTAGATCTCTTGCTTAGCTTGACTTGTGGCCAAAGATATTTGATTTCCTGAACGTTTAAGGTGAGGATAACCTTCCTAAGATACTGCTGAAGTTCGTTTAGTTGATGGTTTAGAGTTTTAAAGTTGTTCTTGATGTGTTTTAGGAGGAAAAATTGCTTTAAGAACACTTCAAAGAGTAACCGGATTTGGAGCAGCAAATCAAGGTAGGGTTTGATGAACTTAATCTTGATTGATTGTGTTTGAGTTGTGTGATTATGATATGGTTTGTCTGTGCTTGAAATTGATTGTTTGTATGAGTAATTCTTGTTGAAATTTTGGTGAAAATTTGATGAGATTTGATGAAATTCAAGCTATGAATGTGTGTTCTTGGGGCTGCTAGGAAACGAAACCCTAGAGATTAAATTGAGGTTGAATTTGTGTTAAAATCATGTAGAAAAGATGGGGTTTTAGTGGCTGGGAATTTATTTTGAATTCTGGTAAAAATGGGTTGCTGAAAAGACTGAAAAACGGGTAAAAACAGAGAAAGAATCTGAAGAATATATGAAGAACACGAAGAACACTTTGAGTGTGGTGAAGAACATTGAAGAACACCTTTTAGATCTTAGAAAGGGCAAGGAAGTAAATATTTTGGTGTTTGAGGGTTATTTTGTAATTTCTGAAAGTTAGGGTGGTTAAGTAGAAATATTAAAAGTTACAGGTGTTAAAAAGTGAATTTATAATGTAAAAGGTTAAAGGATGGTAATTTTTGAAAATATATTAATAAAATAATAAATAATAATAAAATATTAAATAATAATATTTAATTAAAAATAATATTTTAATAAAAATAATAAAATAATGCGAAGAAGGCAGTTTTTTGTAAAAGCTTTAGAAAGACAACTTTAAGTGCAGAATCTCATAATTACCTTCATAAAACACTTAGGGAGAGGTAAGAACATATTAGTGAGGCAAAGATAAAGAAAAGATAAAAAGTTAAAGAAAAGATAAAAACCAAAGAAAAAGTCTGTAAAATTTTAATGACAGAAAAACAGACAGAGATTAGTGAACAAACTAGGGCAACATAGTTAGTCCTTGAGTTGTGACTAGGGTTAGGTATTATATGAAAATTTAAATTGGTTCAGTATAGACTTAATGAACCTATACTTAGGACAGGCTAACTATTCATACCGAAATTTAAATACATATGTTAAGCAGAGTAATCAGATAAAAGTAAAGAGATACAGAGAAGAGAGTAATCAAAGCAGAGTAAAGAAACAAAGAGATGCTTGAAGGGTCATTTGTTGCTTGAAGCAACCCAAGAGATGCTTGTTTGTTTATTTGTTGCTTTAAGGCAACTCTAGAGTTATTTTTTTGTTCATCTGCTGCATTAAGGCAGTCAGATAGATGGTGGTGCGACCACTGAGAATGCTTTCCTACAGTACAGATCCACACTTTATTTCTGTAAGGCAGAGGGGTTATTTCCTGCTACAGAAGTACCGCGACCACCTGTTCCACTTCTGTAGTGGCAGAGGGGTTGTTTCCTGTATACAGAAGGTGTGTCGGCATACATCCCTGCAATGGCAAATGTGTTATTTCTTGCGTGCAGTGGACCCTGTGGTGGCAGAGGGGTTATTTCCTATACACAGGGGTATAGCCAACAGGAAAGCCATACCTGTTTCAGCTGCTTCGGGTTACGTCGGGAGCGGGTAGAAACTGACAAATGAGCTCATTACCTGCACTAGGGCTAGACATGCATCATACTTGGTTGTGCATTTTCTCTATTATGATTGTTGCATGAATGTATGCGTTCCTTGTTTTTATTCTATTCTCTGTGTTTGTGTTCGTGTTATTTTCTTGTATTCTTCTGTTTGTGTTCTGCTATCTGTTTTCTCTATCTTCTCTATTTATCTGTATTTTCTATTTACTGCTTCTCTGTATTCTGTTATTAGTCTGCTAAACAACATAGAATTAATGAACGTAACTAATAACCCCGACCCTACTAAGAACTCTCCAGTTCTTACCCCTTCTCTCTCCCTTTCCCCTTCAGATGGAAGTAAGAGTACCTTACCATAGTTCGCTGATGACCGTTCGCAAGAAGAGGATTCTTCTCTAGATAGTTGATGAGCGGATAATTTATACGCTTTTTGGCATTGTTTTTAGTATGTTTTTAGTAGAATCTAGTTACTTTTAGGGTTGTTTTCATCAGTTTTTATGTTAAATTCACATTTCTGGACTTTACTATGAGTTTGTGTGTTTTTCTGTGATTTCAGGTATTCTCTGGATGAAATTGAGGGACTTGAGCAAAAATCAGATTCAGAGGTTGAAGAAGGACTGCTGATGCTGTTGGATTCTGACCTCCCTGCACTCAAAATGGATTTTCTGGAGCTACAGAACTCAAAATGGCGCGCTTCTAATTGCGTTGGAAAGTAGACATCCGGGGCTTTGCAGAAATATATAATAGTCCATACTTTTCCCAAGTTTAGACGACGCAAACTAGCATTCAACGCCAGCTCTCTGCTCAATTCTGGTGTCCAGCGCCAGAAACAAGTTGCAAAGTGGAGTTCAACGCCCAAAATGGCACAAAAGCTGGCGTTCAACTTCAAGAATGACCTCTCCATGTGTAGACTTCAAGCTCAGCCCTAGCACACACCAAGTGGGCCCCGGAAGTGAATTTATGCATCAATTACTTACTTCTGTAAACCCTAGTAGCTAGTTTATTATAAATAGGACCTTTTACTATTGTATTAGACATCTTTGGATTATCTTTTGATCTATTGATCATGTTTGGGGGCTGGCCATTCGGCCATGCCTGGACCTTCATTACTCATGTATTTTCAACGGTAGAGTTTCTGCACTCCATAGATTAAGGTGTGGAACTCTGCTGTTCCTCAAAGATTAATGCAAAGTACTACTGTTTTCTATTCAATTCATCTTATTTTGCTTCTAAGATATTCATTCGCACTTCAACCTGAATGTGATGAACGTGACAATCATCATCATTCCCTATGAACGTGTGCCTGACAACCACTTCCGTTCTATATTAGATTGAATGAGTATCTCTTAGATCTCTTAATCAGAATCTTCGTGGTATAAGCTAGATTGATGGCGGCATTCATGAGAGTCCGGAAAGTCTAAACCTTGTCCGTGGTATTTCGAGTAGGACTTTGGGATTGAATGACTGTGACGAACTCCAAACTCGCGAGTGCTGGGCGTAGTGACAGACGCAAAAGGATAGTAAATTCTATTCCAGTATGATCGAGAACCTCCAAGATGATTAGCCATGCAGTGACAGCGCATCGGACCATTTTCACAGAGAGGAATAGGATGCAACCAACGACAAGGGTGATGCCTCCAGACGATTAGCCGTGCTGTGACAGAGCATTTGGACCATTTTCCCGAGAGGATTGAAAGTAGCCATTGGCACCGGTGACATCCTTACACACAGCCAGCCATAGAAAGGAGTAAGACTGATTGGATGAAGACAGCAGGAAAGCAGAGGTTCAGAGGAATGAATGCATCTCCATACGCTTATCTGAAATTCTCACCAATGATTTACATAAGTATTTCTATCCTTATTTTAGTATTAATTTCGAAAACTCCATAACTATTTTATATCCGCCTGATTGAGATTTACAAGGTGACCATAGCTTGCTTCATACCAACAATCTCCGTGGGATCGACCCTTACTCACGTAAGGTTTATTACTTGGACGACCCAGTGCACTTGCTGGTTAGTTATGCAAAGTTGTGAAGATATGTTTAGACCATGGTTCTGTGCATCCGTTTTTGGTGCCATCACCAGGGAATCAATTTCGAACAATAATTCACAACCTGAGTAACAATTTCGCATACCAAGTTTTTGGCACCGTTGCCGGGGATTGTTCGAGTTTGGACAACTGACGGTTCATCTTGTTGCTCATATTGGGTAACTTTCTTTTCGTTTTCTTTTCAAAAAGTTTTCAAAAATCTTTCAAAAAAATCTTTCAAAAAATTTCTCCTTTGTTTTCAAAAAAAAAAAAGAAAAAAAAAATAAAAATGTTTTCAAATATATATTTTTCTTCAAAATTTTTAAGAATGAATTCTAGTGTTTCATGAAGCATGTTGAAGCCTGGCTGGCTGTAAAGCCATGTCTAATTCTTCTGGATAGGGCATGTCAGGCGTGTCATGTCTGAGTTACATACTAAAGCTTGGCTGGCTATTAAGCCATGCCTGACCCTTTGATTGGAGCTTTAGACTAAAGAGCATAAAATTCCTGGAATTCATATTAAAAATTTTGGAATCCTTATTTTTGTTTTTCAAATAATTTTCGAAAAAATACAAAAAAAATTAGAAAATCATAAAAATCAAAAATATTTTTTGTGTTTCTTGTTTGAGTCTTGAGTCATGTTTTAAGTTTGGTGTCAATTGCATGTCCATCTTGCATTTTTGGAAAAAATTCATGCATTCATAGTGTTCTTCATGATCTTCAAGTTGTTCTTGGTAAGTCTTCTTGTTTGATCTTTGCATTTGCATGTTTTGTGTCTTTTCTTGTTTTTCATATGCATTCCTGAATTCTTTATGTCTAAGCATTAAAGAATTCTAAGTTTAGTGTCTTGCATGTTTTCTTTGCATTAAAAAATTTTTAAAAAATGTGTTCTTGATGTTCATCATGATCTTCATAGTGTTCTTGGTGTTCATCTTGACATTCATAGCATTCTTGCATGCATTCATTGTTTTGATCCATAACTTTCATGCATTGCATCATTTTTCTTGTTTTTCTCTCTCATCATAAAAATTCAAAAATAAAAAAAATATCTTTCCCTTTTTCTCTCTTAAAATTTCAAAAATTAGATTTGACTTTTTCAAAAATTTTTAAAATCTAGTTGTTTTTATGAGTCAAATCAAATTTTCAATTTAAAAAAATCTTATCTCTTGCAAAATCTTTTTCAAAAATCAAATCTTTTTTTCAATTTTTTTTAGTTATTTTCGAAAATTTCAAAAATATTTTTCAAAAATATTTTTCTTAATTTTACATCATACTTTTGAAAATAACATCATCAATTAATGTTTTGATTCAAAAATTTCAAGTTTGTTACTTACTTGTTAAGAAAGATTCAAACTTTAAGTTCTAGAATCATATCTTGTGATTTCTTGTGAATCAAGTCATTAATTGAGATTTTAAAAATCAAATCTTTTTCAAAAACTAATTTCTATCATATCTTTTCAAAAATATCTTCTTATCTTACCTTTTTCAAAAAAGTGATTGCAAAATATCTTTTCTAACTTCCTAACTTCTTATCTTTTCAAATTTATTTCAACTAACTAACTAACTTTTTGTTTGTTTCTTATCTTTTTCAAAACTACCTAACTAACTCTCTCTCTCTCTAATTTTCGAAAATATCTTCCCTCTTTTACAAAAATTCTTTTTAATTAACTAATTATTTTAATTTTTGATTTTTTATTTTCGAAAATTACTAACCTTTTTCAAAAACTATTTTCGAAAATCACTAACTCTTTTTCAAAAATTATTTTCGAAATTCTCCCTCTCTCATCTCATTCTAATTATTTATTCATCTACTAACATCTCTTCCTCACATCACTCACCAAATTCGAACCCACTCTTCCATCTGTGTTCGAATTTTTTCTTCTTCTTTTCTTCTACTCACACAGGGACCTCTATACTATGGTATAAAGGATCCCTATTATTATTATTATTATTATTTTTTCTGTGCCCTCTTCTTTGTCATATGAGCAGGAGCAAGGACAAGAATATTCTTGTTGAAGCAAATCCAGAACCTGAAAGGACTCTGAAGAGGAAACTAAGAGAAGCTAAATTAGAACAATCTAGAGATAACCTTTCAGAAATTTTTGAACAGGAAGAGGAGATGGCAGCCGAAAATAATAATAATGCAAGGAGGATGCTTGGTGACTTTACTGCACCAAATTCCAATTTACATGGAAGAAGCATCTCCATTCCTGCCATTGGAGCAAACAACTTTGAGCTAAAACCTCAATTAGTTTCTCTGATGCAGCAGAACTGCAAGTTTCATGGACTTCCATCTGAAGATCCTTTTCAGTTCTTAACTGAATTCTTGCAGATATGTGATACTATTAAGACTAATGGAGTAGATCCTGAAGTCTACAGGCTCATGCTTTTCCCTTTTGCTGTAAGAGACAGAGCTAGAGTGTGGTTGGACTCTTAACCCAAAGACAGCCTGAACTCTTGGGATAAGCTGGTCACGGCTTTCTTAGCCAAGTTCTTTCCTCCTCAAAAGCTGAGCAAGCTTAGAGTGGATGTTCAAACCTTCAGACAGAAAGAAGGTGAATCCCTCTATGAAGCTTGGGAAAGATACAAGAAGCTGACCAAAAAGTGTCCCTCTGACATGCTTTCAGAATGGACCATCCTGGATATATTCTATGATGGTTTATCTGAGCTATCAAAGATGTCATTGGATACTTCTACAGGTGGATCTATTCACCTAAAGAAAATGCCTGCAGAAGCTCAAGAACTCATTGACATGGTTGCTAATAACCATGTACACTTCTGAGAGGAATCCTGTGAATAATGGGACGCCTATGAAGAAGGGAGTTATTGAAATTGATACTCTGAATGCCATATTGGCTCAGAACAAAATATTGACTCAGCAAGTCAATATGATTTCTTAGAGTCTGAATGGAATGCAAGCTACATCCAATAGTACTCAAGAGGCATCTTCTGAAGAAGAAGCTTATGATCCTGAGAACCCTGCAATAGCAGAGGTGAATTACTTAGGTGAACCTTATGGAAACACCTATAATCCATCATGGAGAAATCATCCAAATCTCTCATGGAAGAATCAACAAAAGCCTCAACAAGGCTTTAATAATGGTGGAAGATACAGGTTCAACAGTAGTAAACCTTTTCCATCATCCACTCAGCAACAGACAGAGAACTCTGGACAAAATACCTCTAATTTAGCAAACTTAGTCTCTGATCTGTCCAAGGCCACTGTAAGTTTCATGAATGAAACAAGGTCTTCCATTAGAAATTTGGAAGCACAAGTGGGCCAGTTGAGTAAAAGGATCACTGAAATCCCTCCTAGTACTCTCCCAAGCAATACAGAAGAAAATCCAAAAGGAGAGTGCAAGGCCATTGACATAACCACCATGGCCGAACTTGTAAGGGAAGGAGAGGACGTGAATCCCAAGGAGGAAGACCTCCTGGGATGTCCAGTGATCAATAAGGAGTTTCCCTCTGAGGACCAAAAGAATCCGAGGCTCAACTAGAGACCATAGAGATTTCATTAGACCTCCTTATGCCATTCATGAGCTCTGATGAGTATTCCTCTTCTGGAGAGAATGAGGATGTTACTGAAGAGCAAGCTGCCAAGTTCCTTGGTGCAATCATGAAGCTAAATGCCAAATTATTTGGTATTGAAACTTGGAAAGATGAATCTCCCTTGTTCACCAATGAACTAAGTGATCTGGATCAACTGACATTGCCTCAGAAGAGACAGGATCCTGGAAAGTTCATAATACCTTGTACCATAGGCACCATGATCTTTAAGGCTCTGTGTGACCTTGGTTCAGGAATAAACCTCATGCCCCTCTCTGTAATAGAGAAACTGGGAATCTATGGGGTGCAAGCTACTAAAATCTCATTAGAGATGGCAGACAATTCAAGAAAACAGGCTTATGGACAAGTAGAGGACGTGTTAGTAAAGGTTGAAGGCCTTTACATCCCTGCTGATTTCATAGTCCTGGATACTGGAAAGGAAGAGGATGAATCCATCATCCTAGGAAGACCTTTCCTAGCCACAGCAAGAGCTGTGATTGATGTGGATAGAGGAGAATTGATCCTTCAATTAAATAAGGACAACCTTGTGTTTACAACTCAAGGATCTCTCTCTGCATCCATGGAGAGGAAGCAGAAAAAGCTTCTCTCAAAGCAGAGTCAACCAAAGCCCCCACAGTCAAACTCTAAGTTTGGTGTTGGGAGGCCACAACCAAACTCTAAGTTTGGTGTCAAACCCCCATATCCAAACTCTAAGTTTGGTGTTGGGAGGTCTCAACAAAGCTCTGCACATCTGTGAGGCTCCATGAGAGCCCACTATCAAGCTATTGACATTAAAGAAGCGCTTGTTGGAAGGCTACCCAATGTTTATTTATCTAATTTTATTGTTGTTTTTCATGTTTTCATAGGTTCATGATCATGTGGAGTCACAAAATAAACAAAAAATTTAGAAACAGAATCAAAAACAGCGGAAGAAAAATCACACCCTGGAGGAAGCACCTGTCTGGCGTTCAACGCCAGAACAGAGCATGGTTCTGGCACTGAACGCCCAAAATGGGCAGTATCTGGGCGCTGAACGCCCAAAATGGGCAGCATCTGGGCGCTGAACGCCAGAATTGCACCCTGGAGAAGAGCTGGCGTTGAACGCCCAGAACAAGCATGGTTCTGGCGTTCAACGCCAGAAAAGGGCAACAAATGGGCGTTGAACGCCTAAAATGGGCACCAACCTGGCGCTGAACGCCCAGAGTTGTGTGCAAGGGCTTTTTACATGCCTAATTTGGTGCAAGGTTGTAAATACTTGAACACCTCAGGATTTGTGGACCCCACAGGATCATCTCAGGATCTGTGGACCCCACAGGATCCCCACCTACCTCCACTCACTCTCTTCTCTCTTCTCAATCATCCTCTATTCCCAATAAACACTCTTCCCCATAACCCTTCACCACTCACATCCACCCACTCTTCCCCATAAACCTACCCAATAAACTCCACCTACCTTCAAAATTCAAATCAATTTCCCACCCAAACCTACCCATATGGCCGAAACTTAAACCCCCCTCCCTTCCCTATATATAGCCCTCCATTCTTCCTCTTTTTCACACAACACAACCCTCTCTTCTCTTCTTGGCCGAAACACACCTTCCCCCTCTTCCTCATATTTTCTTCTTCTTCTTCATCTAATTCTTTATTTTCTTGCTCGAGAGCGAGCAATATTCTAAGTTTGGTGTGGTAAAAGCATAAGCTTTTTGTTTTTCCATTACCATTGATTGCACCTAAGACCGGAGAATCCTCTAGAAAAGGGAAAGGGAAGACAAAAACTTCCACCTCCGAGTCATGGGAGATGGAAAGATTCATCTCCAAAGCTCATCAAGACCACTTCTATGATGTTGTGGCCAAGAAGAAGGTGATCCCCGAGGTCCCTTTCAAACTCAAAAGAAATGAGTATCCGGAGATCCGACATGAAATTCAAAGAAGAGGTTGGGAAGTTCTAACAAATCCCATCCAACAAGTCGGCATCCTAATGGTTCAAGAGTTCTATGCCAATGCATGGATCACCAAGAACCATGATTAAAGTAAGAACCCAGATCCAAAGAACTATGTTACAATGGTTCGGGGAAAATACTTGGATTTTAGTCCGGAAAATGTGAGGTTGGCGTTTAACTTGCCTATGATGCAAGGAGATGAACGCCCCTACACTAGAAGGGTCAACTTTAATCAAAGGTTGGACCAAGTCCTCATGGACATATGTGTGGAAGGAGCTCAATGGAAGATTGACTCCAAAGGCAAGCCGGTTCAACTAAGAAGATTGGACCTCAAGCCTGTGGCTAGAGGATGGTTGGAGTTCATCCAACGCTCCATCATCCCCACTAGCAACCGATCTGAAGTTACTGTGGATCGGGCCATCATGATCCATAGCATCATGATTGGAGAAGAAGTAGAGGTTCATGAAGTCATCTCCCTTGAACTCTACAAAATAGCCGAAAAGCCCTCTCCTGGGGCAAGGCTAGCTTTTCCTCATCTTATCTGCCATCTATGTTACTCAGCTGGAGCTTCCATAGAAGGAGACATTCACATTGAGGAAGAGAAGCCCATCACTAAGAAAAAGATGGAGCAAGCAAGAGAGCCCATTTATGGAGCTCAAGAGGCGCAGGAAGCTCATCACCATGAAATCCCGGAGATGCCTCATATGCATTTTCCTCCACAAAAATATTGGGAGCAAATCAACACCTCCCTAGGAGAATTAAGTTCTAACATGGGACAACTAAGGGTGGAACATCAAGAGCACTCCATCATCCTTCATGAAATAAGAGAAGATCAAAAAGCAATGAGGGAGGAGCAACAAAGACAAGGAAGAGACATAGAAGAGCTCAAGGACATCATTGGTTCCTCAAGAAGGAAATGCCACCATCACTAAGGTGGACTCATTCCTTGTTCTTAATTTCTCTGTTTTACGCTTTCTCTATGTTAAGTGCTTATCTATGTTTGTGTCTTCATTACATGATCATTAGTAGTTAGTAACTTTGTCTTAAAGTTATGAATGTCCTATGAATCCATCACCTCTCTTAAATGAAAAATGTTTTAATTCAAAAGAACAAGAAGTACATGAGTTTTGAATTTATCCTTGAACTTAGTTTAATTATATTGATGTGGTGACAATGCTTCTTGTTTTCTGAATGTATGCTTGAACAGTGCATATGTCTTTTGAAGTTGTTGTTTAAGAATGTTAAATATGTTGGCTCTTAAAAGAATGATGACTAGGAGACATGTTATTTGATAATCTTAAAAATCATAAAAATGATTCTTGAAGCAAGAAAAAGCAGCAAAGAACAAAGCTTGCAGGAAAAAAAATAGAAAGAAAAAAAAAAGCAAGCAGAAAAAGCCAAAAGCTCTTAAAACCAAGAGGCAAGAGCAAAAAGCCAATAACCCTTAAAACCAAAAGGCAAGGGCAAATAAAAAGGATCCCAAGGCTTTGAGCATCAGTGGATAGGAGGGCCTAAAGGAATAAAATCCTGGTCTAAGCGGCTAAACCGAGCTGTCCCTAACCATGTGCTTGTGGCGTGTAGGTGTCAAGTGAAAACTTGAGACTGAGCGGTTAAAAGTCAAGGTCCAAAGCAAAAAAAGAGTGTGCTTAAGAACCCTGGACACCTCTAATTGGGGACTTTAGCAAAGCTGAGTCACAATCTGAAAAGGTTCAGCCAATTATGTGTCTGTGGCATTTATGTATCCGGTGGTAATACTGGAAAACAAAGTGCTTAGGGCCACGGCCAAGACTCATAAAATAGCTGTTTTCAAGAGTCATCATACTGAACTAGGAGAGTCAATAACACTATCTAAACTCTGAGTTCCTATAGAAGCCAATCATTCTGAACTTCAATGGATAAAGTGAGATGCCAAAACTATTCAAGAGGCAAAAAGCTACAAGTCCTGCTCATCTGATTGGAGCTATGTTTCATTTATAGTTTGGAATTTATAGTATATTCTCTTCTTTTTATCCTATTTGATTTTCAGTTGCTTGGGGACAAGCAAGAATTTAAGTTTGGTGTTGTGATCAGCGGATAATTTATACGCTTTTTGGCATTGTTTTTAGTATGTTTTTAGTAGAATCTAGTTACTTTTAGGGATGTTTTCATCAGTTTTTATGTTAAATTCACATTTCTGGACTTTACTATGAGTTTGTGTCTTTTTCTGTGATTTCAGGTATTCTCTGGCTGAAATTGAGGGACTTGAGCAAAAATCAGATTCAGAGGTTGAAGAAGGACTGCTGATGCTGTTGGATTCTGACCTCCCTGCACTCAAAATGGATTTTCTGGAGCTACAGAACTCAAAATGGCGCGCTTCCAATTGCGTTGGAAAGTAGACATCCAGGGCTTTTCAGAAATATATAATAGTTCATACTTTGCTCAAGTTTAGACGATGAAAACTGGCGTTCAACGCCAGCTCTCTGCTCAATTCTGGCGTCCAGCGCCAGAAACAAGTTGCAAAGTGGAGTTCAACGCCCAAAATGGCACAAAAGCTGGCGTTCAACTCCAAGAATGACCTCTCCACGTGTAGACTTCAAGCTCAGCCCTAGCACACACCAAGTGGGCCCCGGAAGTGGATTTATGCATCAATTACTTACTTCTGTAAACCCTAGTGGCTAGTTTATTATAAATAGGACCTTTTACTATTGTATTAGACATCTTTGGATTATCTTTTGATCTATTGATCATGTTTGGGGGCTGGCCATTCGGCCATGCCTGGACCTTCATTACTCATGTATTTTCAACGGTAGAGTTTCTGCACTCCATAGATTAAGGTGTGGAACTCTGCTGTTCCTCAAAGATTAATGCAAAGTACTACTGTTTTCTATTCAATTCATCTTATTTCGCTTCTAAGATATTCATTCGCACTTCAACCTGAATGTGATGAACGTGACAATCATCATCATTCCCTATGAACGTGTGCCTGACAACCACTTCCGTTCTACATTAGATTGAATGAGTATCTCTTAGATCTCTTAATCAGAATCTTCGTGGTATAAGCTAGATTGATGGCGGCATTCATGAGAGTCCAGAAAGTCTAAACCTTGTCCGTGGTATTCCGAGTAGGACTCTGGGATTGAATGACTGTGACGAACTCCAAACTCGCGAGTGCAGGGCGTAGTGACAGACGTAAAATGATAGTAAATTCTATTCCAGTATGATCGAGAACCTCCAAGATGATTAGCCATGCAGTGACAGCGCATCGGACCATTTTCACAGAGAGGAATAGGATGCAACCAACGACAAGGGTGATGCCTCCAGACGATTAGCCGTGCTGTGACAGAGCATTTGGACCATTTTCCCGAGAGGATTGAAAGTAGCCATTGGCACCGGTGACATCCTTACACACAGCCAGCCATAGAAAGGAGTAAGACTGATTGGATGAAGACAGCAGGAAAGCAGAGGTTCAGAGGAATGAATGCATCTCCATACGCTTATCTGAAATTCTCACCAATGATTTACATAAGTATTTCTATCCTTATTTTAGTATTAATTTCGAAAACTCCATAACTATTTTATATCCGCCTGACTGAGATTTACAAGGTGACCATAGCTTGCTTCATACCAACAATCTCCGTGGGATCGATCCTTACTCACGTAAGGTTTATTACTTGGACGACCCAGTGCACTTGCTGGTAAGTTATGCGAAGTTGTGAAGATATGTTTAGACCATGGTTCTGTGCATCCGTTTTTGGTGCCATCGCCAGGGAATCAATTTCAAACAATAATTCACAACCTGAGTAACAATTTTGCATACCAATAGTCTTCTGAGTCTAGGGTGAATATCGTACTCTGTTTATATGTATATACTATCAGACTAGCCAACGTCTGCACCCTGTTCGTAAGTGCACTTTAACCTAAATCCTGTGTACGAGACTCCTGTTGTGTGGCTACTTCATGAGGTACCAGAGAGACGTCCTATGGCAATGTCTGATCGTGCAGAGGAGTAGCAGATTATGTTCTACCTTTTGATGACGTTCCACCTAACTTGAGTTTTGAAGGCTTAGAATGTATTTTCCCTCGCTTTAGAAGTTTAGAGGAACTAGGTGAGTATAGAGTCTAGGCTAGCCTAAGTGCCAGCTTAGGGTCCTCTTGAACAGGTCAGGACCTGGGATGTTGTATGTATGTATATGTATATAGTTATTATCTAGCTATATCTAGGGGTGTTCTAACTAAAGGTCTATACTCTAATAAAGGCTGGATAACTGAATGTTGCTAGCTACTTGTGATGTATTTATGTGTGGTTGCTTATAACTATTTTATCTGTTATCAGTTGTGAGTTGATTATGAATGATTCCGTCTATTAATCCAAACATTTTAAAAAAATATACCTCGCAAATTAACTACGCTTTTAACAACGAATCAGGCTCATATGATAAATAATAGATAATAATTAGGAAGACAAATTGGTAGCGCTCGGTTTCCGGTATGATCTAGACATATTGAAAATTGGGTCATTACACAGAGCAAGAATATATGCAAAGTTTGACAGGGAAAAGCAAGATTGGGTCTTGTTGAAGGTTGAACTAAATCACTCGCACTCGTGTTCAACTAAAAAGGCGGTGCACTACTATGAGAATAGGGAGTTGACAATGCATGCGAAGTGCGTCATTGAGGTTAATGATGAGGCGGGCATTCGACCTAACAAGACCTTTCTAGCATTGGTTAATAAAGTTGGTAGGCCTTCGAACTTGGGCTTCTCAGATAAGGATGTCAGGAATTACATTTCATCAAGACTCCGATCCACAAATGTCAACGCAGATGTCAAGGAGAAGCTGAATTACTTCATGCGAATAAAGGAGTTAAATCCAAACTTCTTGTACGCAGTGAATGTGGATGACGATTATAAGTTTACGAGTGCAGTTTGGGTGGATGCAAAGTGTAGGGCATATTATGCATACTATGGAGACGTGGTGTCCTTCGATACCACATATAGCATGAACCGGTAAAATGTATTTACATTCACGTTATTTAATTATTTTGTTATTTTGTATTAGTTGGATGTTTATAAATGTGGTTGTTCTTCATTTAGGTATGGATTGCCGTTCACCGATTTCATCGGTCTGAACCACCATGGTAAGTCAACTTTGCTAGGCTGTTCTCTGCCAGGCAGCAAGGAGATCCTGAGTTTTGAATAGGTGTTCACACAATGGCTGAAGTGCATGAAAAATGCACCGTAGGGCATCATCACAGACCAATGCAAGTCTATGTTTGGTGCAATTAAGAAGGTTTTCCCCAATATAAGCCACCATTGGTGCAGATGGCATATAACAAAAAAGATATAGAATAAGCTTGAAGGTTATGCTAGGTTCAGAGAGTTAAATTCTGAGTTGAATCACATTATATGGAACTCTCAGTCGGTTGAGGATTTCGAAGATCATTGGGTTGAGTTCATCGATGAGTTCAACCTACATCACAATAGATGGCTATCAGGTTCGTGTATCTTAAGTAAAATCACATGTCGTAAGTGCTTAAATGTTGTAGTGTTCTTGTATTCTGTTCTGAGAATATGTTGCTTATGCATGGTTTTATTTTTTAGTGGGGTTTTTTCTGTGATCTGTTAGAGGACCGCCACACATGGGTGCCGATCTTTTTCAAGGGTCAATTCTGGGCTTCCATGAGGAGTACGTAGAGGAGTGAGAGTATGCATTCATTCTTTAGTGGATTCTTAAATTGCAAGACTAGCTTGGTCCAGTTCATCCACAAGTTTGACAATGTGCTAGGAACCAAGGAGCAGAAGGAACTGAAGGATGATGCTGCAGACTCGAGAGGTCTAATCCCATGTGCAACTAGATCAGCCATTAAGAGACGATTTCAACAAGAGTACACCAACGAGATGTTTAGAGATGTCCAAACGGAGTTTGTCAAGAAGGTTGATTGCACTATTCGTGCTGTTTACGAACAGGGTGACTCGGCTTGGGTAAAGGTGGAAGAGGAAATACTTGTCTATGAGACGACCCGATATGTTACATACGACGTCCATTTTGACAATTTGACTCACGCAGTTCGTTGTGATTGCATCTTGTTTGAGAGTGCAGGTATATTGTGTTGTCACTGTTTTGTAGTACTTTCATCTTACAAAGTGAATGAGGTACCTTCCTACTATGTTCTCCCTCGTTGGAGCAAGAACATAAAATGCAAGCACACCTACATTAAGAGTAGCTACGACGTTAGACATTCAGATGAAAACCACAACATATTCAGAGGGTTGTGTGCATATTTCTACAATGTTGCACAGGAATTTGTGGATTGTGACAACAAAGAAGACATGTTGCATGCTGCTCTGGATTATGCAAGGGCCAAGCTAGTAGATTACCATGCTAGGATGCGGAATAAGACCGTCACTAATTGATAAATCCCAATTTTGTGGTTTATCTTGTGTAGAATTTGGGGGGTTTTATCAATATTTTCCGCACTCAGTCATATAAATTGTATGGTTTTGTGTTTCCTTCCTAATTTTGCTTCTTGGTTGAAAACATGCTTCTTTTACCTTAAAAATGCTATATTTTAATCCTCTTCTATTACCATTCGATGTCGTGATGTGTTTGTTGAGTGGATTCAGGATCAATAGGGCAGAAATGGTCTAGAAGATAGAAAGGAAGCATGCACAAGTGGAAGGGACATGAAGAATGGAGCTATGGAAAACTGGAGGCGACACGCATGCGTGGTGGACGCGCACGCGTGACGCTCAGCACGTGACTTCATTAATGAAATCATGGCTGGCAATTTTTGAGAGGCTCCAGGCCCAAATCCAACTTGATTCTGCATGGAAAAGACCCAGGAATTGATGGAGGAAGGAGGGTCTAATCATTCACACTTTACACATAGTTTAGCTAGTTTTTTGTTCTTGTTTTCTAGAGAGAAAAACTCATACTTCTCTCTAGATTTAGTTTGTTTTTTATCCTTCTTTGTTGAAATTCTAAAATTGGGTTTTGTTAATTTTAGTTTTAATTACTCAAATTTGAGTTCTCTAGTTTTAAATTTGTTTAGATCTTGTGTTGAATTTATGTTTTCTTGTTATTCACCTTTTCTTCTCATTTTATGAACTTTATGGATCTTGAATTTCTATTAGTACATTGATGTTTTCTATAATTGATAGTGTTAATTGAGTTGTTTTCCATTGATAATTGTTAGTGGGTATTTGTAATTTCCAATTAATTTGCAATTTGAATATGTCTTTTATTAATGTATACCATGTGTTTGATGAAATGTTTCCTTTGATTATGGAGTAGTTTTCTTTACTCTTGGCCTAGGCTAAGGGAATTGGATAAACTTGAGTCATTGGGTCTAATTGATTTTGTGATTTGAGAACCCTAGTGGTTAAGTTGATACCCATTGACACCAATCTACTACTAAGCCAATTAGTAGTTGGATTGGGACTTATGAGTTGAGATTGATCAAGCCATTTGACGTACTTCAAGCTTTGAAGTAGGCATTATACTTACTTCAAGCATAAAGGTAGACTTAATGTGCTTGGTTCCTCATAATTGTCAAGATATGGTTATTAGACAAGGATGGTAACCCCAATTTCCATGCCTAGCCAAGAGTTCCTTTTATTATTCATATTTGAAACCCAAAAATTCCAATTGCTTTATTCTTGTTATAGTTAGTTAGTTGTTTACTTAGCTCTAGAGTAGAAGTAGATAAATATGTTCCCTTATTAGATTAAAATTGCTTACACTTGGTTTTAATTGCTTTGAATTAGTTTCTTGCACTTTAAGATTCCTTGCATGTTAAGTTCAGTAGTTTAAATTCTTGTTTATAACTCTCAACCCCGGAATTCTAACCAATATTGATGCACATGTTTGCCTATTCTCTTGAGGATGACTCGAGACCAATACTCTCGGTTACTTTATATTGGGGTTGATTTTGTGACAACCAAATTCTAAATTTGACACGAGTAGGATTATATGTTGGTCTAGGACTATATTATGACAATGACATTGGTTTTCTATTGATGATGAAAATTCTAGACTAACCATAAATTCTATTCTTATCAAATTTTTGGCGCCGTTGCCGGGGAATGGTTACAACGTATGCCTTAATATTGGTTATGTGAATATGTGAATAGTATAGATAGTTTACTTGCTTTCATTATTTTATTTTTAGTTTAGATTTCTTTTAATGCATGAGCTTTGAATTCTAAGTTGGATGACTCGGTCTCAACCGAACTCTAGCTTAGCCGGGTTTGATCCTGATATTGAAAGAACTTTGTTACACACTCGACAAGCTAGGCGGCAGTTGTGTTACACGACTAGTACTTCGGCCTCTCTAGAGGAACCCTCTGAAACACTAGACAAAATCGAGAGTGACTTAGAGTCCTCATCTTCCTATTCCTCGCTTGGCACTACTGATATATCTTTGCATCCTATAGGTAAAAACCACATAGAGGAGCCACGTAGGATTAACTTGCATGAATAAGGAGCATAGTATCTCATTCTTCAATCTTTGCAAGCTAGGTATCCGAATCTTGATCCGAATTTTGAGTTGAAGAATAGTCTGATTAATTTGCTTTCTAAGTGTCATGGACTACCAGACCAAGACCCCATTAGGCATTTGAGAGACTTTCAAGTTGCTTGTTCTACGGCCCGAAGGCATGGTGCCGATGAGATTGCTATCATGGTTTTTGCTTTCCCCTTCTCTCTTGAGGGGTCGGCAAAAGAGTGGTTCTACTCCCAACCAGATAAGGTGGTGACCGAATGGGATCTATTGAGAAGAGAGTTCTTATACAAGTTTTTTCTGCCGGAGAAGATTGACTACATCTGGAAAGAAATTTCCGGTATAATGCAAAAAGACCAAAAGACACTCTTTGAGTATTGAATTCGATTTAAGAGGTTGTTGGAATCTTGTCTACATCATGGGTTACATACTCACTTGCTCATTAGCTATTTCACTGGAGGTCTTTGTGCAGTGGATAAGAGATTGCTCACCGCTTCTAGTGGTGGTTCCCTTTCTAAGAACAAGACGACGACAGAAGCATGGAGTTTGATCAATGATGTCGCTGAGGCTGTCCAACATGTGAGGGTGAGGAACAATCCTTCCAAGAGTGTGGTGGAAGCACCTCCTTTCGCATCGGCTTTGACTAAAATGCTTGAAGATATGACCACTATCCTCACAAAGATTCGCAAAGAACAAAAGGCATTTTACTCAGTCTAAGCCATCCATGCCCCACCTCAAATCCTCCAACTTGAAGGACCACCTAGAGTATATGATTTATGCTCTAGTACCGCATATTACACCGACCAATGCCATCAAGTCCAAGAGGATTACACTCTCGCGGTAGCCAATGTGAACTATAACAACTGTTCACCCTATCAATCTCAAGGCCAAAACAATTACTCTCATGGTAATAGTTTCAATCAAGGGTGGAAGGATAATGCTCAAGGGAACAACCACAATCAAAGATGGAACCAAGGCAACTCATCTTCTCATTATCACAACAACACCAACCAAAACTACCATAACCAACCATATCAACACTCACAACAAAACCACAACAACAACCACTCTAGATATTAAGCACCTCATCAAAGACAATAAACCAATCAACCTTCTTCTTATCCCACCAACCAAGGTGATGACTCTAACCGTCCATTCTACCTAGAGCAAGAGAGACTTAGACCTATGGTAGAGAAGAATGAAGAGAACAATAGGGCCCAATTCAGTAACATGAGTGCTCAATTGTCCAACATCACCAAAATTCTCTCAAGGTTGGCCCTATCTCCTACCAATAATACCAACACCAACCAAGCCTCTAGCTCATTGATGAGCGTATAATTTATACGCTTTTTGGCATTATTTTTAGTATATTTTTAGTAGGATCTAATTACTTTTAGGGATGTTTTTATTAGTTTTTATGTTAAATTCATATTTCAGGACTTTACTATAATTTTGTGTGTTTTTCTGTGATTTCAGGTATTTTCTGGCTGAAATTGAGGGACTTGAGCAAAAATCAGATTCAGAGGTTGAAGAAGGACTGCTGATGCTGTTGGATTCTGACCTCCCTGCACTCAAAGTGGATTTTCTGGAGCTACAGAACTTCAAATGGCGTGCTCTCAATGGCGTTGGCAAGTAGACATCCAGAGCTTTCCAGCAATATATAATAGTCCATACTTTGCCCGAGTTTAGATGATGCAAAAGGGCGTTGAACGCCAGTTCTACGTTGCAGTCTGGAGTTAAACGCCAGAAACACGTCACAAACCAGAGTTGAACGCCAAAAACACGTTACAACTTGGCGTTCAACTCCAAAAGAAGCCTCTGCACGTGTAAACTTCAAGCTCAGCCCAAGCACACACCAAGTGGGCCCCGGAAGTGGATTTATGCATCAATAACTTACTTCTGTAAACCCTAGTAGCTAGTCTAGTATATATAGAACTTTTTATCATTGTATTCAGAGTCTTGGTTACTCTGGTTCCCCTCTGGGGCCGAGACCAATGAACTCTATTATCACTTATGTATTTTCAACGGTAGAGTTTCTGCACTCCATAGATTAAGGTGTGGAGCTCTGCTGTTCCTCATGATTTAATGCAAAGTACTATTGTTTTTCTATTCAATTCAACTTATTCCGCTTCTAAGATATCCATTCGCACCCAAGAACATGATGAATGTGATGATTATGTGACGCTCATCATCATTCTCACTTATGAACGCGTGCCTGCCAAACACTTCCGTTCTACATGCAAACAAGCTAGAATGAGTATCTCTTAGATATCTAATACAGAGGACCGAGTCCGAGATATTAGAATCTTCGTGGTATAAGTTAGAACCCATGGATGGCCATTCCTGAGATCCGGAAAGTCTAAACCTTGTCTGTGGTATTCCGAGTAGGATCTGGGAAGGGATGACTGTGATGAACTTCAAACTCGCGAGTGCTGGGCGTAGTGACAGACGCAAAATGAGGGTGAATCCTATTCCAGTATGATCGAGAAGCTCCAGATGATTAGTCGTGCCGGGACAGAGTATTTAGACCTTTCTCACAGAGAGGATGGGATGTAGCCATTGACAACGGTGATGCCTTACAGAAAGCTTGCCATGGAAAGGAGTAGGAATGATTGGATGAAGACAGCAGGAAAGCAGAGGTTCAGAGGAACGAAAGCATCTCTATACGCTTATCTGAAATTCTCACCAATGAATTACATAAGTATTTCTATCTTTATTTTCTGTTTATTTACTATTATTATTCGAAAACTCCATAACCATTTAATATCCGCCTGACTGAGATTTACAAGATGACCATAGCTTGCTTCATACCAACAATCTCCGTGGGATCGACCCTTACTCACGTAAGGTTTATTACTTGGACGACCCAGTGCACTTGCTGGTTAGTTGTACGAAGTTGTGAAATAGATATAAGATCATGAACGTGCGTATTGAGATTTTAGCGCCGTTACCAAGGAATGGAATGATCACGATTTCACACACCACTCATCCAACCTTCCTTCCCAACCTATCCCAAACCCAAGGAGTAGCATCAATGCAATTACCTTGAGGAGTGGTACAACGCTTGAGGAAGTTGAACCCAAGCCTATCAAGTTGGCGGAGGATGTTCCTAATGTGAAAGTTGGTGACACAATGGAGATAGATGAAGATGAAAAGGAGGAAGAAGTTGCAAAGGAAGAAGAAGAACAATTGAAAGCCAAGGAACCGAAGCAGAAGAGCACCTTAGAGAAACAAATTCCCATACCTTTCCCTACGTTAGCCAAGAAGGCCGAAAAGAATGAGGATGTTCCTAATGTGAGAGTTGGTGACACAATGGAGATAGATGAAGATGAAAAAGAGGAAGAAGTTGCAAAGGAAGAAGAAGAACAATTGAGAGCCAAGGAACCGAAGCGGAAGAGCACCTTAGAGGAACAAATTCCCATACCTTTCCTTACGTTAGCCAAGAAGGCTGAAAAGCATGAGGAGCTTGATCCCAACATAGTGCAAATCTTCAAAAATATGGAGGTAACTATTCCACTCTTTGATGCTATACATCAAGTTCCAAAGTATGCTAAGTTCCTTAAGGATGTGTGCACTCATAAAGATAAGATTGGTGGACTAGGGATGAGTCTATTAGGCAATTCTATTTCTTCTGTGATGGATGATTTTTCTGAAAAATATAGTGATCCCGGTCCTTGCTTGGTATCTTGTATGATTGGTGAGATTCAACTTAAGGATTGCATGTGCGACCTAGGGTCAAGTGTGAGCATTATGCCACTCTCGATTTATGAGAAGTTGAACCTTGCACCGTTAAAGTGATCCGAAGCTAGGTTTGTGCTTGCGAACAAGAGTATAATTTCAGTTGTGAGTATTGCTGAGAATGTGTTGCTGAGAATTCAGGACTTAATTTTTCTGGTGGATTTTCATATCCTAGAGACACCTCCCATTGATTCGGATAGGCCATCCTCCATCTTACTTGGGAGGCCTTTCTTGAAGACATCCCGGTTTAAATTAGATGCATTTTCTGGGGATTACTCATTTGAAGCCAAAGGGAAGGTGGTGAAGTTAAAATTGGAGGAAATCATGAGGCAACCTCTAGAGGTCCATTCAATTTTCGGCTGTGACATTGTTGAAGATGATGTGATTGAAGAACACCTTAGGAGTGATGATGAGATAAGTGTTGGTAAGAATTTGGGTATAAGAGGAGTTAGCAAGGAAAAGGGGAAAGATCCACGACTTCCAAATCCTCAAGTAAACAAGGCACCTAATCATGGTGCAATTGACAAGTGGAAGCATCTCCCCTAGAAGGACACTCTTACCAAAGCCAACAAGAAGGACAAGATGGATGTCCTTGAGGATGTTCCCAAAAGATGATCTCAAGCTCATGACCATCTAACTTAAGGATGTTAAAGAAAAGTGCTAGGTGGAAGACACCCCACCATGGTATGATCTTCCTTGTACATATTTTCTTGCATGTAGTTTTAGAGTCTTTGTTTGATTTAGTGATTATTTGATTTTGTTGAATTGACTTTATTTGATTTTGTTGTGCTTGTTAGAGTCTTCATGAGGATTTCATTGATCTAGGTATTGGTTAAATTGGCAATTTTGAAGAAAAATGTTTGATTTTGAGTATTGCCCAAAATTCTAAGTGTTTTTGAAGTGCCTAGCTTGAATGAATGCCAAGATTGTGCTATAATTGTCTCCCTCATGTTGATTTCAACAAAAAAAAGTCGTCGTCCCACGCGTAGGTGTGGACGACGCGTACGCGTCGATTGCGTTTCCACAACTCCCGGTACAAAAAGCAGAAAGTTGTGATGGAATTGTGCAGATTTTGTGCTGGGAGCACAACGCTTCCCACGCGTGCGCGTCGATGACGTGTACGCATTGCAGGTCCATCTCGCCCAACCATACGTGAGCGTCGGCAACGCACATGCGTCGTTTCCTGAGTTCCCGACTCCTAGTACAAAAACTAGAGAATTGCGCGAGTTTTGTGCAACTTTTGTGCGAGGGGAACAATATCATCCCACGCGTGCTCGTCAGATGACGCGTACGCGTCCCCTTCCCATTTCTGCTATCCACGCATAGGCGTGGACGATGCTTACGCGTCACTCGTCTTTTTCCTCTTCCACGTGTATGTGTGGACGAGGCGCGCGGGTCGCATGCCTGACGCAGCTAGCAAGGCACGCTGCCCTGTTCTTTCCTATTTTCTTTTCTTTCTTCTTTTCTTTCTTCCTTTCTTCTTCCTTCTCCTTACTACCTCTTCTTCGCCCACTACCACCGGCAACTTCAACCACCACTGACCACCACCTCCGGTGGTCCCACATTTCTTTCTCCTTTCTTTCTCTCTTTCTTTCTTTTCTCACTTATATTCAACCTCACTTTCTCCTTTTATAGTTGCATTTCTCTTCTTTCTCTTTTGTTTCTTTTTAAAATTTTTGTTTACTATTGCATTTAATTATTTTACTATCTTTATTTTTTGTTGTATTTTAGTTTTGTTGTTTGTTTGTTTGTTTACTCTTATCTCTTTTCTTTCCTTCTATTCTCTTGTATGGGTGTTGAATCTCATTTACTTTTGAATTGGTGGGTTATTTCATATCTTTTAGCTTGTTGTGCTTTGATAAATGACATTCCATTTTGGGGCATATTTCCCTTGAACTTATGAATCTTGCTTGTTATTTACAATGTGCACACCAAGTGCTTGTGAAAAAGAGCCAATGACATCTTTGTTCATTGATAACCTTTCTCTTTCAACTTGATACTTCTTTTTCTCAACACTTGCGCTATATGAGCATTGAACATCATTTCCATGATTTATCATTATCAATTGCTCATGGTTTATGGTTTTCTATGCTTGTAGCATCATGTAAGAATGAGTGGTTCAATGCTCTCTAACCCCATATTCTTCAATTTCTAGACTTCATTGTCTTGGAGTTAGTTGAGCGAAAGGTTTTCCTATGACCCCCACCTTTCTTGCATGTGATTATCATTGTTGTTATCAATGCTTGAGTTTATTCTTCTCATGCTTTGTACTTGCATGCCAATCTCACTCTTGCATCTCATGCTAGTGATATGCCTCCATGATTATATTGTTGTCTTGCTTATATGTTGCAGCTATCATGTCTTCAGGACATTTCATTCTTTTGTGGTATTAATCTTCACTTGCACTGTGTTAGTTTCAGTTTTTATCTCTCTGAGCTTAATATTTTTCTCTTTTCTTCCTTTTTAGTATAGCCACCGAAAAAGAAAGGAAAAGATCTCCAAAAAGCCGTCTACAAAGAGAGCAACTCAAAGAACAACCGTCAATGTGAAAACTTCCTCGAAGGCCAACCCACTTGCTAAGCGGTTGAAGAGCTCTAGCCGCATTAATGAGGCAGAAAAGGAAGTTCCCACAAGGTTCACCAATCCACCTACGGCAGAAACTGATAATCCGGAGTCCACCTCAGATCATGGCAAAGAAGTAACCAAGAGATGAACAAGGAGATGTCCTTGTCTCACCATCCTATAGCTATTGAGAATGACACTCCCGGACCCACTCTGTTCATCATTGATAGCATGGAGGACCGTGCAAATTTCTAAGTGTGGAGAGGTCGTTTACCGACTTCCGTAGGTAACAACCCTTTCTTTTCAAAACCCAAATTTTAATTTTCTTTTGTTAATTAGGATAATTTGCATTGCATGGTTAGTTTTTGCATTTAAATACTTTTTGCATGGTAGTTGTTCCTTGTTAGGAGTACTTGGTTAGGGTGATGATTTCTATTCCAAGAAACTATTTTTAAGGCACCCTACCAATCTGAAAAATTTTTTGTGTTGAACTTGCTTGAAGGAATCAATTTTGGAAAAGGTTTTGAGCTAAGAACACACAAGCATGTGAATTTTGAGCCCAATTGCATGGTTACATCTTATAACCACTTATTTCCATTATTGTGTGCATTGTTATCTTTCTATGATTGCAATACTTGATTTGTTTAATTCTATATGTCTATTATTTTGTGTATGAATGAATTTATATGATTGATGCCATTATTTCAATAACTCACTTACCCAAATAGCCTTAACCCTTTTATCTACCATGTTAACTTGATGACTGGAATTCACACCCCATTCAAAATTGGTGAATTAGTCCTTTTGGCAAGCGCACCAAAATTATCGTTAAGTAATAACCCACAGTGGAGTGGGATCGTATCCACAGAGATTGGCAAATTCGAGCAGTTTTAATCAATTGATGAATTAGTCAAGCAGATCAATAGGATTGTAGAGTGCAAAATTGTAAATGACATAAATGTAAATGACTAGAATATAAAGAAAAGCAATAAAGTTCAGAAATATAAATGGCAGAAAGTAAAGGACAGAATCATAAATGACTTGAATGTAAATGGGAATGGGGAATTACTGAATGTAAAAATAAGCTGTAAAGAAATGGATAGATAAGAATGGGAAAATTCATTGAGATTGGGAGATGTTGTCTCTTTGGATCAAATCTAGCTTATATCCTCTTCAATCATGCAACTCATTGACCTCCTGGCAATCATGATTGATTGAGCCCCAATCCCTTGGTGACTCAATCTCTCAGATCTTGATCAATAGCCAATTCCTTGGTCTAATTGCTCATGAAGAAAGATAGGCTTGGTCCCTGATTATACCACACACCATTATAGGTCCAAGTAGAGGGAGGATTATATGTCACGTATCCAAACACCAAAACCCAGATTCTACTCTAGTGTGAGAAGGGATTTCAAGCATGGTTTCATGTTTCCTTTTCCAAGGTTCCCATGAAACCCAAATACATTCAATCTCTTTCCCAAGATAATTGAATACTAAGCATTAAGAACGAAATTCCTTCTAGCAAATCAAAGAGAAGATGAAGAGAAGAAGGATTTCACTATTATCAATCCATCAAGTACAACAGACCTCCCTCTCTCAATGAGAGGGAAGTTAGCTACTCATAGCTCAGAAAGTCCTCAAAGGTGAAGTGTAAAAGTGGATCTAAAACTGACTGCTTAACCCCCTTTCTTCAGTACTCCCTGGGGTTATTTATACTACTCCTAGTAAAATAAAAGAATTACAAAAGTAAAAAAAGAAAATTACATTTTGGAGGGAAAAGAAAACACTCAATAAGCATGACTTCTCAGCTGGCGTGTGGCTGGCGTTTTTTGGCGTGTCACGTGCCCTTCATTTCCAGCTTGGTGTGCCATGCCCAATCCTTCAAGTGGCATGCTCGTCCCTCTAACAACCTTGGTGTGCCATGCCTTCGAACTCAAGTGGCACGCCATAGTGGATTTCTTGTGTTGGCGTGCCACGCCTTCGAACTCAAGTGGCACGCCCTTTGCCTTTCTCACTTCTCTTTGCCTCTGGAAACTTGTACTAGCGTGCCACGCCCAAGGTCTGGCGTGCCACGCCCTTGCTTTATGCTTGGCTAGGCTTCTCTGAAAAGTTGAACTAGCGTGGGATGCCTAGGGTCTGGCGTGCCACGCCCCTTTTGTGAGTGAGTGGTTCCTCTGTTTGGCGTGCCACGCCACGAACTCAAGTGGCACGCCTAAATGAAGAATAGTGAATGGCGTGCCACGCCTTCGATACCAAGTGGCACGCCCCATGTAATTGGCCTCCTTCATCCTCTCTGGAAACTTATACCAACGTGCCACGCCTACAGGCTGGCGTGCCACTGCCATGATCTTGTCTTGGTTCCAGTAGTTGGCGTGCCACGCCCCAGCCTTCAAGTGGCACACCATAGTGAAATGCTAAGGTTGGCGTGCCACGCCTTTGATGCCAAGTGGCACGCCCAGTCCTTGCTTTTGGTCCTTTGTGCATTGGCGTGCTATGCCTGGTTGCTCAAGTGGCACACCCAGTCTTCAATTGCCTTCAGCCTCTTCTCTGGATTGTTGTACCAGCGTGCCACGCTATTCTGCTCAAGTGGCACGCTCATGGATTTGTGAACTCTTCAAGCTTGGCGTGCCACGCATGGGTTCTCAAGTGGCACGCCTA
This sequence comes from Arachis hypogaea, assembly GCF_003086295.3. Lineage (NCBI taxonomy): Eukaryota > Viridiplantae > Streptophyta > Magnoliopsida > Fabales > Fabaceae > Arachis > Arachis hypogaea. The sequence continues at coordinate 76,657,915 of NC_092049.1, read as the reverse complement.
AGTGACATCTTGGGGCTGGCGTGCCACGCCTTCGACACCAAGTGGCACGCCATAGTGAAGGTTCTTCTTGGAATGGTGAGTTGGCATGCCACGCCCCTTTGCTCAAGTGGCACGCCCATAGTAGTTAATAAGCCAGGCGGGCCACGCCCAGCTTAGCGTGCCACGCCCCTTTTGTGTCCTCCATTGTAGCTCTCTGGAATTTTGTATTAGCGTGCCACGCCTAGTTTCTGGCGTGCCACGCCCACATGCATGCTTGGACTTCTTCTCTGGACTTTAGTACCGGCGTGCCACACCCAGCTCCTGGCGTGCCACGCCAGTGCATTTTTGTGGCGTTTGCTTCAAGTGACACGCCAGTTTTACACGCCCAGCTTCTTGTTTGTCTTCTACCCAATTTTTGATGCTTTTCTCACCTGAAATTCAGAACAATTCATCTCAAAGTAGTGTACCATAATATTCATCAAATAATGTATTAATTGTACTGATCAAATGAGATTTATACTCTTTTATGGTCTTCTTTATGCAAGAAAGAAGGGTAGATGATGCAAGTCATCACAACACCAAACTTAAGTTTTGCTTGTCCCAAGCAAATCAATGTGAGTAAACCTTTATAACTTGAGGCCTTGGCTTTGAGTGATTGTAATACAACTAAGAGTAAGACTAAGTGTTCAAAACATGTATGAATGTTTTAATGTCATAGGAAGCTCTTGGATCCTTGAGGGTTCTTTCAGGTATAGGCTTTAGGGGTCCTTTCTATTGATTGTCACCTTGAAGTAGTAAGGGTTGTTTTGCTTTCTTGACCATGACTCTAAGTGTTTTGTCTCAAGGCAACCCTTTGATTAGGCTTTCAATTAGCACTCCCAAACCAGTTGGTTTTAGGGTACTAGGTGTTGAGACAACCCTAAGAATTTACTTGCCCAGGTCTCTTCTTGACACATCTTCACCACAAGCATCTACTAAGATCTTTAATTCCTTTTTGAGCTTTTTAATGTTTCTTTTTCTATCCTAGTAGTTGATGTTCAGAGCCTTGGGTTTTTATTGTTTACTACCTCTTGGTTCTATGGATATTCAAGGAACACCCCTTAACCTTCCCCTTGTTGTACCTTTTAGGACTAGTTGCTCTTCTATGGGTCATTTTCTTTTTAGTTCATCCAAGGTCTTACACTTGGTTACTTAATTCTTAGTTTGTTTGATGATCTCTCTTGTCCTTGGTCTCTCTCATTGTTTTTGCACAACTCACAGTGACTCTTAGGGGACAAACACTACTTTTATTTATCTTGAGATGAAGACTTGAACATGGCTTTTTCTTTCTTGAAAAAAAAACTCATAAAGATTTCAAAAAGGAATTAAAACTAAGCATAAAGCATAAACTATCCTAGCATGACTATTTCTTCAAAAAGTAAATAAAGCAAAAACTTAAACAAGATTTCATAACTTGAAAGTGTCAACCATGGGACTCAACAACCTTGAGCAGCTTCATCTTTACTTCATTGGCCCCTTCCCTTTGTCCTTCTTCTTGGAGGGGGAGGAGCCACCTTCAACTGGCTTGGAGGAACCTTCTTGTGCTTTGGTGTCCTTGGGCTTCCAAAATCCTGCCCTTCTTATATAATTCCTTTCATCTCTTTTATGTTTGGCTAGGATTTCCTCTTGTCTTGCACTTAGCTCTTCCATTCCTTGCATGAAGGTTGGGTATCCTGGGTTTAGAGCGGCCACGACGTTACACAAGTGATTCAGTTTCGCTTGTGTATTGATGTCATACTGCCTCCTGGATATGGTCCTGGCATCATAGAGATATCTGAATTCGGCCAAGTTCCTCTGTTGCTATTTATCTTGCTCTGCTATTTTGTCCAGTGCACTTCACAATTCTCCCCAGTCAAATTATTCTTGCTGCTCCTTCCTCATATGCTCCCAATTCCCTTGGAGTTCTTGAATGTTTTGGTTGACTTGGCTCCATTGTTGTTGTTGAGTTTCCTTGAGTTGATTGACATCTTCCCTCAAGTGGTGTAGATTGATAAACCACTATTTTATGGTTTATATTGTGTTTAATTGTGTGGTTTTATCATGATCCTTACCCACTTATTCATTAAATTAGCATGAAATTATAATTCCTTCCTGAATTTATAACATGTTTGAAAACTGCTTCCTAGAGACTTTAATTATGTATTTTTAATTCTCCTTTATTCCATTCGATGCCGTGATCTGTGTGTTGAGTGTTTCAGACTTTATAGGGCATTAATGAGTTGGAGATTGGAAAGGAAGCTAGCAAAAATGGAAGGAACACAAGAATTTAAGGAGATAACCAGCGAGAAGTGACGCGGTCGCATGGCTCACGCGACCGCGCGAAGGAGAGCAAATCGCAGTGACGCGGCCGCATGGCTCACGCAGCCGCGCGGATTGGAAAAGCTCAAGCGACACGATCGCATGACATGTGCGATCTGCATAATCTGCAGAATTCACTGGGGGCGATTTTGGACCTTATTTCGACCCAGTTTTCGGCCCGGAACAGCAGACTAGAGCCAGAGAATATGCAGAAACAAATAACAACATTCATTCTAGACAGTTTTCAGTTTTAGATCTAGTTTTATTCCTCCTCTAGGTTTTTCTCTCTAGGTTTTTAGAATTTTAATTTTCAATTGATCTTAGCATTGGAACATTGAGAAGAGTTATTTCCTCATCAAGACTTCGTTATTCTAGTTCGTTCTCTTAACTTGGTTTTATTCTTCCATGCTCTTTGCTTTGTTCAATTTTGTCATTTGAATACTTTCATGATTATTTAATACAAGGATTATTTCTTTCATTTTAATTTATTTTCCATTCCAATAATCATGTCTTCTTTTAATTCCCTTTCATGTGTTATGGATTTATTATTTACAATGAGCGAGTAGTTTCTTCACTTGATGGGGAGTTGATTGAAAGGAACTCTTGAGTTGGAAGGATTGAAAGAGAATTTGTAATTGGGTTAACTATTGGATTGCTATCTAGTCACTAACACCAATCCCTTTGAACTAAGTGGGTTGCAACTCGTGAACAAATCTAGCATTCCAACTTGTTTGACTTTCCTTTACCTAGTAAAGGATAACTAAACAGAACAACCATTAATTATAAATTAATCTTGAAATCATCCCATCAATAATAGAGATTCCAACTAATCAACTCCCAGTCAAGGCTTTTATTCATATTATTTAGATTTCCTCAATTTAATTTTCAATTTACTTAACTCAACTTTTTGGAACATCTGATTAATAAGATAGCGCACTTTTCTGCAGCTCGTTGGGAGACGACCTGGGACTTAAACTCCCAGGAATTTTTAATTTAAACTCTCTGTGACACATTTCTAAATTGATAGGCAGATTTTCGGTGAGTTGAGAACTATACTTGCAACGTAACTATTTTAATAATTTTTAATTCACCAACTTCTGTGCCTCATCAATTTTTGGCGCCGTTGCCGGGGAGTTGCAATAGAGTGCTAAAGTTATTAATTAGAATTTATTTATTTGCATTTTATTTTATTTTGCTACTATGAGCTGCATGTTTCTTTCATCAAATGACGCGTTCACTTCCTGATCCGCGCTTGCTAATATTCGATCCTAAAATTGAAAGGACTATTTCACGAATAAGGCGAGAACAGCGTCGGTTAGTCCGCTCTGAGGGCGGATCTGAAAGTGAACTTGAGGAAGAAACCAGCCCCCGTTCTACTGATTCGTTTGTTTTACGTGCAGAAGACATGGCAGTTAGGAGAGTTACCATCCAGGAGGAAGGAGCCCCTGATTTTACAATGCAACCGTTTCAAGTGCATCATCCAGCGGTAGCTATAAATTTTGAAATAAAGACCGCACTGCTAAATTTGATGCCCAAGTTTCATGGCCTACCTGCTCAAGAGCCTATTAAGCACTTGAGAGATTTCCAGGCAGCCTGTTCTACTGTCAGGCGTGATGGTACTGATGAAACTTCAATTTTGCTGAAAGCTTTTCCGTTTTCTCTCGAGGGAAAAGCAAGAGAGTGGTACTACACTCAACCTCTAGCAAATGTATCCAACTAGGATACACTCAGAAACAAGTTTTTGGAGAAATTCTTTCCATCTGAAGTTACTGATAAACTGAGGAAGGATATTTCCACAATTGTTCAGGATGACAATGAGACTCTCTTTGAATACTGGGAGCGCTTCAATAATCTTCTGGAAGCATGCCCCCACCACATGATTGACAAAATAGTGTTACTTAGCTATATCACACAGGGCATGAGGCCCCAAGATAAGACCACATTGGAAAGTGCCAGCAATGGGTCTATGAAGAAGTACAAGACCACTGATGAAGCGTGGCAATTGATCAGTGATTTAGCTGAATCTACTAGGAATCACAGGCAAAAGCAAGGCCGTTCAAAAGCCGTTGCAGAAGTATCCTCTAATAGAGAGACTGCTGCTCTAACTCAAAGTATATGTGAGATGACTAACTTGCTGAAGCAGATGCAATTAAATCAACAACAAGCTCAGCAAGCTCAACCCCCTCCACCACAGCAAAACCAACAACTAGTCCCACAGAGAGTTTGCGAAATCTGTGCTGATTATAACCATTATACTGATGAATGCCCGCAGCTCCAACAAGAAGACAACATGGTGACATCCACCCATAACTTCTACGACCGCCCCAACCAAGGGTACAATCAAAGTGGAAATAATAACCATGGATGGCAGGACAATTCTAACCAGAATTGAAGGGACAACAATAACAGAGGAGGTCGAGATAATTAGGGAAATCAGAGGTGGAATAATAACAACAACAGGCAGCAGAATCAACCTTACAGAGCACCTCACCTGAGGCAAAACCAAGGACCACAGAATAATCAACAGCAGACCTCTCAATTCACTCATTCCTCTTTATCTCCTAATGAAGAGCTACTACAATCTTTTGAGCGAAGACAACAGACCATGGAAAATAACATCATGAATAGTATTAATGCCAGTCTGAATGGTCTCACCTCTACTTTGCAAGCTCTTATGTCACAGATTGGATCAACGCAAAATTCCAGTAACCAACCTTCAAGCTCCAATGGAATCCCCTCTCAACCATTACCCAATCCAAAGGGAGGCATTAATTCCATCACCCTAAGGTCTGGAACCACACTGCAGGAGAGGAATCAGGAGGAACCAAGCCCACCAGAACACACCTCAGCTGAAGAGGTAGTAGAAATAGAAGATGTTGAAGAGGAAGAGGACATAGCTGAAGAAGAAATAGCTCAACCACAGGAGGAAGCACCAAAAGGCACAGACACCACAGAAAACACTACTCCTATTCCATTTCCACAACTTGCAAGGAAGCCCAGGAAGCAGCTGGAACCCGACCCCAAAATGGTAGAAATATTTAAAAAGGTCGAGGTAACTGTTCCTCTTTTTGATGTTATTCAGCAAGTACCTAAATATGCAAAGTTTCTAAAAGATTTGTGTATTCATAAAGACAAAATTAATGAATTAGAAACTATTCCTTTAGGTAGTTCCATATCTGCTTTAATGGGGGGATTACCTGAAAAATATAGTGATCTAGGTCCTTGTATAGTTAGCTGTACTATTAGTGGTGTAGTAATTTATGATTGCATGTGTTATTTAGGAGCATGTGTCAGTATAATGCCTTTGTCTATATATGATATTTTGAGGCTCCCTCCCTTAAAAAGGTCGGCAGCTCATTTTGTGTTAGCAGATAAAAGCATTATTACAGTGGCTGGAGTTGCTGAAGATGTTTTGGTGAACATTAAAGGGCTTACATTTCCCACTGATTTTTATATCTTGGAGATGCCCCACAATGATTCAGATAAGCCATCATCAATCCTACTTGGAAAACCATTCCTGAAGACATCAAAATTCAAATTGGATGCTTTTTCAGGAACATACTCCTTTGAAATAGATGGCCGCATAGTAATCTTCAATCTGAATGGAGTCATTGACAACCCCCCAGAAGATCGTTCTATCTTCCAGTGTGATGTCATAGATGAAAGTGTAGCTGAAGTTCACAAGGAAGAGTTTGAAGAGAGGCACACTGGACAAGGTCCAAGTGTGGGGACCCTTTTAACTGACAATGAGGGCACTTCGCCATTTTTACAAGCCCCAGATAATCCAGAGCCTGCTCATGATCAGAAGTTAGACTTGAAACCCCTCCCTCCGCATCTCAAATATGCTTATCTCGAAGATGAGCATAGGTTTCCAGTTATCATTGCAAGGGAACTTACTTCTCAACAAGAAGAGCAGTTACTTGATGTGCTGAGGAAGCATAAGAAGGCAACTGGGTGGAGCTTGGCAGACATAGTAGGCATCAACCCTCAAGTATGTGAGCAAAGATTATTTTTAGAAGAGGGAGCAAGACCTGTCCGTCAACCCCAAAGAAGATTGAATCCCACCATCTTGGAAGTTGTCAAAAAGGAAGTGACCAGACTATTGGAAGCAGGTATCATATATCCCATTTCAGACAGTGAATGGGTAAGCCCAGTACAAGTGGTGCCCAAGAAGTCTGGAGTCACTACAGTGAAGAATGAGCATGGAGAGCTCATAGCAACTAGAGTTCAGAATGCTTGGAGAGTCTGCATTGATTACAGGCATCTCGACCAAGCTACCCGTAAGGATCACTACCCACTTTCATTCATTGATCAAATGCTGGATTGCCTGTCAGGTAAATCACATTATTGCTTTTTAGATGGTTACACAGGTTATTTCCAGATTCATATAGCTCCTGAGGATCAGGAAAAGACTACTTTTACATGTCCTTTTGGGACTTATGCTTACAAGAGAATGCCCTTTGGCTTGTGCAATGCACCAGCTACTTTCCAAAGGTGCATGATGAGTCTTTTCTCTGATCTTATTGAGGACTGTATGGAAGTTTTTATGGACAATTTTAGCGTTTATGGTGATTCTTTTAGCCTTTGCTTAGATGGATTATCTAGAGTATTAGATAGATGTGTTAATACAAACCTTGTATTAAATTTCGAAAAATGTCACTTTATGGTAAAACAAGGGATTGTAGTAGGACATGTGGTATCTAATAATGGCATTTCTGTAGACCCAGCAAAGGTGAATGTTATTTCTAGTCTACCTTACCCCTCTTCTGTGAGGGAAGTCCGTTCGTTCTTTGGCCATGCAGGTTTTTACAGGAGATTTATTAAGGACTTTAGTAAGGTCGCACTTCCCTTATCCAGATTACTGCAGAAGGATATTGAGTTCGAGTTCAGTGAGGATTGCAAACAAGCGTTCGATAAGCTGAAGACTGCTCTGACTCAAGCTCCAATTGTGAGAGGACCAGACTGGAGCCAGCCGTTTGAAATCATGTGCGATGCTTCCAACCATACAGTAGGAGCAGCGCTGGCTCAGCGTGAAGGTAAGGATCCTTTCGTTATTGCTTATGCGTCTAAGACTTTAGACACTGCCCAGTCCAATTATACTACTACTGAGAAAGAGCTTCTTGCTATTGTTTTTGCTCTAGATAAATTCCGAGCTTATTTACTTGGTACTAGAGTAGTAGTGTATTCGGACCATGCAGCTTTAAAGTATCTATTAGCTAAAAAGGAGTCCAAACCAAGACTTATACATTGGATACTGCTGTTACAAGAATTTGATTTAGAAATAAAGGATAGGAGTGGTAATCAGAATTTAGTGGCAGACCACTTGAGTCGCCTTGAGCATATTAAGGATGATTCTACTCCTATAGATGATAATTTTCCTTTTGATAACCTGCAAGCAGTATTTGAGGTAGTCCCTTGGTATGCACCTGATGCTAATTATTTAGTTAGCCGCACATTCCCTCCAAATTTTTCTAAGCATCAAAGAGACAAGCTGAAAAGCGAGTCTAAATATTATATATGGGATGACCCATATTTATGGAGATGTGGCGCTGATCAAGTAATTAGACGTTATGTGCCTCAATCAGAATTCCAGTCCATTTTAGAGGCCTGTCACTCATCTGAGAGTAGAGGACATTTTGGCCCTCAAAGAACAGCTAGAAAGATCTTAGACTGTGGATTCTGGTGGCCTACTCTTTTTAGAGACGCTGCTGAGTTTTGTTAATCTTGTCTCCCATGCCAGAAATTTGGTAATATATCCAGGAGGGATGAGATGCCTCAACAAATTATGCTTTTCTGTGAAATTTTTGATGTTTGGGGCATTGACTTCATGGGTCCATTCCCAAATTCTAATGGATATTTTTATATATTGTTACCTGTGGATTATGTTTCCAAATGGGTGGAAGCAATTCCTACCCGCACTAATGATGCTAACACTGTTGTTTCCTTTGTGAGAAACCATATTATATGTCGCTTCGGATTACCACGAGCAATCGTGAGCGACCAAGGCACCCATTTTTGTAACAGGAGACTAACAGGATTAATGAAGAAGCATGGGATAATTCATAAAGTTGCAACAGCTTACCATCCCCAAACTAATGGGCAAGCCGAGGTGTCAAACAGAGAAATTAAGCGTATATTGCAAAAGATAGTAAAGCCTCATAGAAAAGACTGGAGCACCAGGCTACAAGATACACTCTGGGCATATAGAACATCATACAAGACACCCATTGGGATGAGTCCTTTCCGCTTGGTTTATGGAAAAGCTTGTCATCTCCCAGTTGAAGTAGAACACAGAGCCTTTTGGGCAGTTAAGGAGTGCAACATAGGAATTGAGAAAGCCGGAGCTGAATGGAAGTTGCAATTGCAGGAATTGGAGAGCCTTCGCCTAGAAGCTTATGAGAACTCAAGAATATACAAGGAGAAGATGAAGGCTGTACATGATCAAAACATCAAGAGGAAAGAGTTCCAACCTGGGGATTTCGTCCTCCTTTACAAATCTCGATTAAGGCTTATGCCAGGTAAGTTGAGATCAAGATGGGAAGGTCCATACAAAGTAGAGAAGGGCGAACCGTACGGAGTTTATCACCTAAGCCATCCCTCAAGCTCTGAACTTATTAAGGTTAATGGACAACGCCTGAAGCTATACCATGGCGAGAAGATGCAGAGAAACAAGGAGCTTGAGATCTTCCTCTTGGAAGATCCCCACATAGCAGAAGATTGAGCTAGTGGAGCGTCCAACTTACGGATGTTAAAGCAAAGTGCTAGGTGGGAGACAACCCACCATGGTATGATCGTTCTTTTCTTTATTTTTAGCTTTTCCTATTCAATAACTCTTCTCTTTATTAGTAGTTTTGTGCATCTGTATTTACATGTTTCATTTCTTTTAATTTAAAAAAAATATTATGCTACACGACGCGATCGCATCAATGACGCGTCCGCGTCACAAGGAGAGTAAAGAAAAAATAAAAATGAACAGAAAGTCACGCTGGAGTGTGGCTGGAGGCGTGCCAATGGCACAAATCAACCCACGCGACCGCGTCGCTGACGCGTTCACGTCGCATGGGAATCATGGACTCCCACGCGACCGCGTGCCCCACGCGGCCGCATGCCCTGAGTTTTTGACGTAAAAGGGTGCACAATGAAATATTGTGCGAGAGTGATGCTGGATTGGTGCTGGAAGCACAATCCTTATCACGCGACCGCGTCGCCGATGCGGCCGCGTCATACATTTTCTGACGTACACTCACGCGATCGCGTGACCCACGCGATCGCGCCGTCCCAATTTTGGCAAATAAAGTGCATCCACGCGAACGCGTGCTCCACGCGGCCGCGTCGCATGCGCCGCACAGCTCAACCTAAAATTGCCACATATCTTATCTTTCTCTCCTCTAAATCCTAATTTTTTTCCCTCCTTATTTCTTCCTTCTCCCATCTTCCTTCTATCTCACCTATCACTCTCTCTCTCTCTCACCTCCATTACCAAGGTTCTATTTTCTTTTTCCTTCTTCTCTTTTCTATCATTCTTATTATTTTATATATTATTTTCTTTTTCTTTTCTTTTTCTTTTCATTATTCATATTTTCCTTCTTCTTCTTTTCATTTTTACATAGTGTTAGAAATTTATTTGAGTCATTAGTCCTTATTATATGCTTGTGGATTGTTGCAATTTGTTTGACAATTATTATTTTTAACGGATTGCTTGCATGTTCACCTTCATACTTTCTATATCTTATTTACCATGCATGCCATGTGTTTGTGAAAAATCCCATATAGCATTATGCACTTTTCTACATTACTTTAATCTACTATTCAATGCTTGCTTTTCACAAATTCTCTCTACTATTGTTTTAATTGAATTTAATTGTCAATACAAACATTTTGGCTTGTTACAACTGATGCTTGGTCTATGCTACTCATGCCCTTTTCCGGCATGCCAATAAACACCTTGCATCTACTTATCTTTCGATGCACTGACTATTTTTCATTGTTGGCTTTTTACATGTACTCGAGAGCATGTGTTAATGTCAACTACATCCTAATGTGCATCCATCACCACTCTTCCGTTCTCTTCCTTGCTATATATCTATTTGAATTTAATTTACTTTCTCCTCTCTTTTCAGGATGGCCACCAAGAAAGGAAAGGAGAAAGCGACCCCTAAACCCCCAGCAAGAAGAGGCACTAAAAGAGAATTAGTGGCAGAGCCTTCTTCAACCGCAGTTAAGCCCTCAACAAAAAGAGTTAAGAGGATAATAAAGGTTGATGAAAAAGAGAAAGCCTTTCCAGCAAAGGACACTGCGCGATTTCCCAATCGCTACTGTGAGCAGATGTTCCCTATCCTAGCAGAAAGGAACTATAACAATGAATACCTTCTTATCCTCCCATCCAATATTGCTACCTTTGTTGAGCCGCAAATTGAACGAATACAATGGGGTTTCCTACAGAGATAGCCAAGGCAGGTCAATCTTTCTTGGGTAGTTGAGTTCTACTCTAACTTCTACATGCCAACCCTGTAGTCTGTTTATGTCCGGCAGAAGCAAGTCCCCACTACAGAAGCGGCCATTCAGCAAGCTCTGAGTCTTCCCCCTATTCCAGAAGGAATGGACGCCTTCCAAGGAGCCGCACTTAAGCGCCAGAGGTACCAATTTGACTAGGACTCTGTTCTTGGAGTTATCGCATTACCTGGCAGCCGTTGGATCTACGGATACCACCGTACCCGCCCTAAGGGAATCTTGGCTTCAGCACTTACCTTGGAGGCTCGCGTATGGGCACAGATCATGTCCCATTACGTCTTTCCGAGCACTCATGAGTCCTCCTTCACTGCGGACATGGCTGTTCTACTATGGTGCATCCTTACAGACCAACCTCTGAATCTCTCAAGACATATCCGGAATGCTATGGGACACGTACAAATTGGGGGCAACTTACCTTTCCCTGCCTTGGTCTCAGATCTTGTCTCAGCAGCCGGAGTCTCCTACAGAGCTGGGGACACCAAAGCCGTGCTTCCACGGGATGATCAGTATGTCCCTAACGGGAAATACCTCAGACTTCCAGCAGCCACTACAAGTCTTCCTACTGCTCCAGTTGAAGATAATCCTTCTTCAACACCACAAGCACCTACAACTGATGAATTGCTCCAGCAGATAATCAAGAAGTTGGATCGGCAAGAACACAAAGCTAAGTTGAGAGAGCGTCGTAATAACCGAAGATTCAAACACCTCAGGGAGCTACTTAGAGGAGATTGCAAAGACTCAGACACCCCGGAATCCACTTCTTTTACTAGCACAGGGAGCCATGACGGTCCCGATTGTGGAGATACTACTACCAGCCCACCCCTGTTCCTGACAAACGGCACCGAAGACGGTGCAAAGCCTTAAGTGTGGGGAGGTCGGTCAGTACCTGACTTCCGGAGGCAATTTCTCTTCTCTAGCACCAATAATTAAGATATTTTAGTTAGATTTTCTTTCTTTTATAGAATAGAATAAATTGCATAGGTTAGGATAGTTGCATGCATGTTCTACTTAATTGAAAAGACAATAAGTTTCTTTTAAGACTCTATCTTTGGAACAAAATCTCACTAATTTTTCAAAATTTTTATGATAAACTTGCTTGAGTTGTATTTGGAACATGATATTTGAGCTAAAGAACACACAACCTGTGAAAGATTTGAGCCTTTATGAATGGTTACATTATTTAACCATAATTATTTCATTTCTGTGTGTTTACTTCTCTATGATTGTAATCTATATTTTGTTTTATCTTATATGTCCAATATTTATTATATTTGCATGATTGCACATGATTGAGGCCATTATTTGTTTAAACTCACTTATCCAAATTAAGCCTACCCTTTTCAATTACCTTTGTTAACCACTTTGAGCCTTTAAATCCCATTTGTTCTATATTTTACCACATTACTAACCTTAAGCTGAAAAACAATTGTATATCCCAAATTGAATCTTTGGTTAGCTTAAGATAGAATTGTGTGTGCTAGTTAAGTATGGGAAATCGTGGGAACAAAAGTTGTTAAGGGAATGTGTCATAAGAATTTAATGGGAATTTGGATACCTACTCATGTGAAACTATAAGAATTAAAAATCTATGTGCATTGATAAGCTATATTTCTTTCAATTTAAAATATATATGTATATATATATATATATATATATATATAAGGGGACAAAATTACCCCAATGTTAAATTCAGAACTCAAAGATCAATGCACATATGATAGAATCAAATACAAAGTTGATACATGAGTATGGATTGAAAAAGGGAATCCTGGGTAGCTAGGTATGAACTTTAAGATTACATTAAAAATATATAGGTTGGGTTGAAGCTTGGGTTAATTAAAGATTCAATTTATCAGCTCACTTAACCATATGTATACCCCTACCTGTACCTTGGCCCCATTAAAACCTTGAAAAGACCTCATGATGTTTGCATTGGTATATTAACTGTTGTTGATTGGTTAGGAGAAAAACAAAAGTTAGAAAGCATGATTAGAGAAGGATAGAGTGATTACCCTATACACTAGAGATTAGAGCGTACACACATTATCAGTGAGGGTTCAATGCTTGAATTTTCATGTTCCCTGCTTTCATGAGCTATCTTCTTGCACTTTTATCTGTTTTATTGTATAATGATAGAATTAGTGAAATTTGATTTGTAATTGTTTTGAAGAGCTTATTTACTTTTGATCAAGTGGGCAAGAATCATATAGTTGCATTTATTTATATATATATATAGGGTTGTATTGCATTTCATGAGTTTCTACATGTTCATACTTATTTCCTTATCTCCTTCAATTAAGCATGAGGACATGCTAATGTTTAAGTGTGGGGAGGTTGATAAACCACTATTTTATGGTTTATATTGTGTTTAATTGTGTGATTTTATCATGATCCTTACCCACTTATTCATTAAATTAGCATGAAATTATAATTCCTTCCTGAATTTATAACATGTTTGAAAACTGCTTCCTAGAGACTTTAATTATGTATTTTTAATTCTCCTTTATTCCATTCGATGCCGTGATCTGTGTGTTGAGTGTTTCAGACTTTATAGGGCATGAATGAGTTGGAGATTGGAAGGGAAGCTAGCAAAAATGGAAGGAACACAAGAATTTAAGGAGATAACCAACGAGAAGTGACACGGTCGCATGGCTCACGCGACCGCGCGAAAGAGAGCAAATCGCAGTGACGCGGCCACATGGCTCACGCGGCCATGCAGATTGGAAAAGCTCAAGCGACGCGGTAGCGTGGACGACGCGAACGCGTGGCAAGGAAAAGCGCGAATGACGCGTTCGCATGGGTGACGCGATCACGTCACATGTGCGATCTACATAATCTGCAGAATTCGCTGGGGGCAATTTTGGACCTTATTTCGACCCAGTTTTTGGCCCGAAACAGCAGACTAGAGCCAGAGAATATGCAGAAACAAATAACAACATTCATTCTAGACAGTTTTTAGTTTTAGATCTAGTTTTATTCCTCCTCTAGGTTTTTCTCTCTAGGTTTTTAGAATTTTAATTTTCAATTGATCTTAGCATTAGAACATTGAGAAGAGTTATTTCCTCATCAAGACTTCGTTATTCTAGTTCGTTCTCTTAACTTGGTTTTATTCTTCCATGCTCTTTGCTTTGTTCAATTTTGTCATTTGAATACTTTCATGATTATTTAATACAAGGATTATTTCTTTCATTTTAATTTATTTTCCATTCCAATAATCATGTCTTCTTTTAATTCCCTTTCATGTGTTATGGATTTATTATTTACAATGAGCGAGTAGTTTCTTCACTTGATGGGGAGTTGATTGAAAGGAACTCTTGAGTTGGAAGGATTGAAAGAGAATTTGTAATTGGGTTAACTATTGGATTGCTATCTAGTCACTAACACCAATCCCTTTGAACTAAGTGGGTTGCAACTCCTGAACAAATCTAGCATTCCAACTTGTTTGACTTTCCTTTACCTAGTAAAGGATAACTAAACAGAACAACCATTAATTATAAATTAATCTTGAAATCATCCCATCAATAATAGAGATTCCAACTAATCAACTCCCAGTCAAGGCTTTTATTCATATTATTTAGATTTCCTCAATTTAATTTTCAATTTACTTAACTCAACTTTTTAGAACATCTGATTAATAAGATAGCACACTTTTCTGCAGCTCGTTGGGAGACGACCTGGGACTTAAACTCCCAGTAATTTTTAATTTAAACTCTCTGTGACATATTTCTAAATTGATAGGCAGATTTTTGGTGAGTTAAGAACTATACTTGCAACGCAACTATTTTAATAATTTTTAATTCACCAACTTCTGTGCCTCATCATAGATCTCCCTTCATTTGATGTACATCTCCTTGCAATTGCTCCCAGTTGAATCCCTCTGGAAATTGCTGATATTGGTATTGTGGTGGTGGTTGAAGTGCCAGGAATTGAGGTTGCTCTTCTGCTTCCTCTTCTTCTTGTTGTTGTGGTGGTTCATGGGCATGAGCTCTTCGTTCTCTGGCCCTGTTGAGTGGGTGCACAGCTACCACCTTGGCCATCTTTTTGGCAGTTATAAACTTGTCTTGCTTCACAAGCACTTCATCAATGATCTTTTCAACTCTAGCCTCATCACATAGCCTTTGTATAATGCTGGGGAATGCCAACCTTGTGTTGTCATTAGTGCTTTTCAGCACTTTGTTGATATTGTTGGCAATCATCTCCCCCACATTGATGTTCTCTCCTTTCATGATGCTGTAGATGAGTACAACTCTCTCCTTAGTCACCTCTGAAGTGTTGGATGTGGGGATTAGGGACCTCCTCACAAATTCTAGCCACCCTCTAGCTTGGGGGCTCAAATATCTTCTCCTCAATTGATTTGGTATCCCATCCTTATCATTGATCTAACGCACATGCATCACACAAATCTCATTCAGGATCTCATCAAACCCAGGGTCTTGCTGCTTCATTCTTTCTTCATAACTCCGAGTGGAGCTTGTCCTCTTCACCATTAGCATTCTTTCTATGCTAGAGGGACTGTAGTCAATGGACTTCCCCCTTACATAGCTAATGTAGCCATAGTGTTGCCCTGGTTGAGGTACTGCATTGGCATAAAATTCCCTCACCAAGCTCTCTACCACTTTTCTTGGTGGGTTGCATAGAAGTGACCAACCTCTATTGTTGATCTCAATGTTGATTTCAACGTGCTTGTTCCTCCCTAATTGGAACCCAACTTCTGGAATGATCTCCCTCTCACTCACCCATTCATAGAATTGATTTTGATTGAATGCGGAGAGGAACTTGTAGTCATTGAAGGAACTTGAGGATCCAGAGGTTGGTTCTTGATTTTTCTTTTCTTTGAGGCTGAGCTTTTTGGTGGTGCCATGAGGTTGAGAAAGTGTGTTTGAAAGTGAAATGGGGATTGCAAGAAAGAGCAAGCAAAATTAGGTTTTGCCCTAACACCAAACTTAGGACTTGATTGTCCCAATCAAGAAAAAAAAAAGAAAGAAAGAAAGTATGGAAAGAGATGGTAAAAGATGAACAGAGAAAGGAAGGTGAGGGCTGTATGCTCTTTTTGTGTGATTGGGGTTGTTGAAGTGGAATAGGAGATGGTGAAGTGAGGCTTTTATAATGGGTGAATGTTGTGGTGAGAATTAAAAAGGTTAAATGTTTTCCCACTTGGGGAGTGGCGCCTAGCGTGGGAAGAGGCGCCAACTCTTTTCTCACTGTGTCTTCTGCGTGTGTTGAGTTCCAAAGTGTAAGTACACTTTGACTTCCTTGCTTTGTGAGTAGATTACCATATGGGCCCCATCTTCTCTCCTTTTTTATGAAACTGAACTCATTAGTAATGACAAAAGAACCCATTCACATTTCTTCTCATCAAGAGTGAATTGGATTGCAACTGATGGGTGTCCCTTGGGACACCAAACTTAATTCTTTGGCATCTTAATAAATTGGTTTCATCATTGTGTATTTAATGTGTTCATAAGAGTGGAATAACATCAATCTTTTCATTTTCTTTTGATTCCAATTCCTCTGAACTTATTAAACCACATTCATGTTCTTACCCAAAGTATTAAGTGCTTTCAAATTGGGTGACTTGGGCTACTAGATGATTCTTGGTGGTGGCCACACCAAACTTAATACTTGGGCTTATTCTTCAAATCAAGATATAAATTGTTTGTATGCCTAGATTAAGTTGGTGAGAGGACACACCAAACTTAGCAATTTAGCTAGTCCTCAACCCATTCACTCATCATGATCTATGCCTTTATCAAGTTGCAAGTCTGGGAGAAAAAAAGGTAAAGAAAATTTAGCTATCAAAGCTAAAATCAACTTTCTAATCTGCAATTGTAAACTAATCCTGATATGGTAATGCAAGGTAAATGGGAGACTGAAAATTAAACTACCTAATGCAACAAATTTTTAAACTACTTCTAAGAAAAGTAACTAAATCAAAAAGGATAAAGTGTTGGGGTGCCTCCAACTAGCGCTTCTTTATTGTCATTAGCTTGACATTCCTTCATCTTTAGCTGAGCTTGTAGCTCACTTCCTGCTCCTCTAAGGAGCTTCCCAAGTAGTGTTTGAGTCTATGGCCATTGACAATAAAAGTTCTCTGAGTCTTGTCCTCCATGAGCTCCACATGACCATAGGGAAACACCTTGAGTATGGTGAAAGGTCCTGACCATCTAGACTTCAGTTTTCCAGGGAAGAACTTTAGTCTTAAGTTATAGAGTAACACCTTCTGTCCTTCAGTAAACTCCCTTCTTGCTATCTTTTGTTCATGCCACCTTTTTGTGTTCTCTTTGTAGATTTTTGCATTCTCATATGCCTGATTCCTAAACTCCTCTAGCTCATTGAGTTGCATTAATCTCTTTTCTCCAGCAGCTTGCTCATCATAGTTTAACATTTTTAGAGCCCAAAATGCTCTATGTTCAAGTTCAACTGGCAAGTGACAAGCCTTGCCATACACCAATTGGTATGGAGACATCCCAATGGGAGTCTTATAGGCTGTCTTGTAGGCCCATAGTGCATCATCCAGCTTCTTAGACCAATCCTTTCTTGAGCTTCCAACAGTTTTTTCAAGGATTTGTTTCAGCTCGTTGTTGGAGATTTCAGCTTGTCCGTTGGTCTGTGGGTGGTATGGAGTTGCCACTTTGTGCTTCACTCCATATCTGAGAAGGAGTGTCTCAAGTTGTTTGTTGCAGAAGTGTGTTCCTCCATACTAATGAGAGCTCTGGGAACTCCAAATCTACTAAAAATGTTCCTTCTTAAGAAGCTTATCATAACCTTGTTGTCATTTGTTGCAGTGGCTATGGCTTCTACCCACCTTGAAACATAATCAACAGCCACCAATATGTAGCCATTTGAGTAGGAGGTTGGGAAGGGTCCCATGAAATCAATCCCCCATACATCAAATAGCTCCAACTCTAGTATGAATTGCTGTGGCATCTCATTTCTCTTGGTTTGATTACCAGCTCTTTGGCATTCATCACATCTTGACACCATTTCCTTGGCATCCTTAAACATTGTTGGCCAGTAAAATCCGGATTGAAGCACTTTTGCTGCTGTCCTTTCTCCACTGAAGTGACCTCCATATGCAGATCCATGGCACTGCCATAATACTTCCTGCCCTTCCTCATGGGGTATACACCTTCTTAGGATTCCATCAACACACTTCTTGAACAAATAAGGATCGTCCCAGATGTAGTGTTTGGCATCTTTAATTCGCTTCCTCCTCATGTGCCTATTGATGTTGGTTGGTAGTTCCCCAATAGCTTTGAAGTTGGCTATGTCTGCAAACCAAGGGGCTACTCGAATCATCATCAATTGTTCATCAGAAAAGCTTTCATTGACTGCTACTTGCTGCATCTCTTCTTCTTGTGGGATCCTTGAGAGGTGGTCAACTACCTTGTTCTCTGCTCCGCTCCTATCTTTAATCTCAATATCAAATTCTTGGAGCAACAAGATCCACCTTATTAGTCTGGGCTTAGATTCTTGTTTGGTAAGCAAGTATTTGAGTGCTGCATGATCAGTGAACACAATTACTTTTGAGCCAATAAGATATGATATAAACTTGTCAAAAGCAAAAACTATGGCTAAAAGTTCTTTCTCCGTGGTGGTATAGTTCCTTTTATTCTCATTGAGAACCTTGCTAGCATAGTAAATAACATGTACTGGCTTGTCTTTCCTCTATCCTAGAACAGCACCAATAGCAAAATCAGATGCATCACACATTAGTTCAAAGGGAATATCCCAGCTTGGTGGTGCTATAATAGGTGCCGAGGAAAGTTTCTTCTTAAGTTCATCAAAGGCTACCATGCACTCTCTATCAAAAACAAAAGGATTATTTGAGACAAGTAGGTTGCTAAGGGGTTTTGCAATCTTTGAAAAATCTTTGATAAACCTCCTATAGAACCCAACGTGTCCCAAAAAACTTCTGATTGCTTTGACATTGCAAGGTGGAGGTAATTTTTCAATTACTTCCACTTTTGCCTTGTCCACTTCTATGCAATCTTTTGAAATCTTGTGACCAAGAACCACCCCTTCAGTCACCATAAAATGGCACTTCTCTCAGTTTAAAACTAGGTTGGTTTCTTGACACCTTTTTAGCACAAGAGTAAGATGGTATAGGCAATCAGAATATGAGTTCCCAAATACAGAGAAGTCAACCATGAATACTTCTATGAACTTCTCAATCATGTCTGAAAAAATGGAGAGCATTCACCTTTGGAATGTTGCAGTGCATTGCACAATCCAAAGGGCATTCTCCTATAAGCAAAGACACCATATGGACAAGTAAATAAAGTTTTTTCCTGATCCTTGGGGTCTACAACAATTTGATTGTAGCCCGAATATCCATCTAGGAAGCAATAGTACTCATGTCCTGCTAATCTTTCAAGCATCTAGTCCATGAAAGGTAAGGGAAAGTGGTCCTTCCGGGTGGCTTCATTGAGTTTCCGGTAGTCAATGCACATACGCCATCCGGTCACTGTCCTTGTGGGTATGAATTCATTCTTCTCATTTGCCACAACAGTGATCCCTCCTTTCTTAGGGACTACTTGCACCGGGCTTACCCAAGGGCTGTCTGAGATGGGGTATGATTGAGTTTCCCATGGTTCCTTGTGGTGATTCTCCATCTGGTGCTTGTTCCAGCTCAATGGTTCCTCTACATTGTTCTTCTTCCAAGACTTCTTAAACTATTTGCTCCATGGTGTTTACCAGCATGCATTCTCCTATGGATTCCTTGGGGTAACTCATTGCTTTGAAGACATTGAAGACCATTTTCTCTTCATGCAACCTCAAGAGTAGTTCCCCTTTTTGCACATCGATGATGGCTCCAGCAGTAGCTAGGAATGGTCTTCCTAAGATAATTGACGTGTTGGCCTCTTCTTCCATATCTAGCGCAACAAAATCAGCAGGAAAGATGAACTCTTCTACTTTCACTAGCAAGTCTTCCACCACCCCATGTGGAAACTTAAATGTTCTGTCAACCAATTAGAGTGCCATTTTTGTTGGCTTGGCTTCCTCAATCTTCATCCTTCTCATCATAGTCACAGACATAAGATTTATGCTAGCTCCTAAATCACACAAGGCTTTCTCAATGGTGGTGTCTCCTATGATGCAGGGAATTTGGAAAATCCCTGGGTCTTTCAGCTTTTGAGGCAGCTTCTTCTGTATGATGGTGCTGCATTCTTCAGTCAAGATTATGGTTTCTTTTGCTTCCCAGTTCCTCTTTTTGGTTATAAGCTCCTTCAAAAATTTAGCATAGAGTGGCATTTGTTCTAATGCCTCAGCAAATGGTATGTTGATTTGAACCTCTTGAAGATCTCTAGGAACATAGAAAACTCGTCATCCTTCCCATCTTTTCCCAGTCTTTGTGGATATGGTGCCTTTGGCACATAAGGCTTCAAAATTGGTTTTGGTGGAGGTGGAGCAGGGATTTCTTCTTCGTCCTTATTCTCATGCTTTGCTGCAACTTCTTCATGCTTGTCTTTGCTTGGGGTTCCTTCTTCTACAACCTTCCCACTTCTTAGAGTAATGGCCTTGCATTCCCCTCTTGGGTTAGCCATGGTATCACTAGGAAATGTGTGCGTGGGAAGTGGAATTTTCATGGATAAAATCCCCACTTATGCTTTCAACTTTGAGATTGTTGCGCCTTGATTTTTCGGATTTGACCTGTATTCCTCTTGATTAGCATCTATCCTTCTGTCAGTTTGTGCTTGTCTGTCCATGAGGGTGGAGACTGCTCCTGTAATTTGTGAGGACAGTTATGCTATTGCAGCTTCCATCCTCTCAAAGTTGCTCTTAATTTCACATGGTTGCATAGTTGAGGATGGTGCATCTGGATTGAGGTTGTTGTGTGTGGGTTGGTTACTATGGTATGATGTGTTTTGTGAGTTGCGGTAGGGTCTATGGTTCCCTGTCTGATGGTTGGGGTTGTGGTTGAAATGCTGATTTGATGAATAAGGTTTGTTGTGGTCCTGGTTGTGGTTTTGTTGATTTCTCCACCCAAAGTTTGGGTGATTCTTCCAACCTGGGTTGTATGTCTTAGAGTGTGGGTTATATGGTGGTCTGGATGAATTGTTCACATAATTGGCTTGTTCCCAGTCACTTTCAGGTTCTGGTGCATTCCCTTCTTATTGAGGAGTTTGGTCTTGAATGACTGAGACTTGGTTGGCCTCCATCCTTTTAGTTAGAGCTACTATTTGAGCTGCAATTGCTTTGTTCTGAGCTAACAAAGCATCTACAGAGTTGAGCTCTAGCACTCCCTTCTTCTGAGTCCTTTCTGAAGCATAGAAATACTCATTTTCAGCTACAGTCTCAATGACATCTATGGCCTCTTCAATGGTTTTCTTCTTATTGAGTGAGCCTCCTGAAGAATGGTCCACAGCCTTCTTTGCTTCATAGGATAGTCCTTCATAAAAGATGTGTAGTTGTACCCATTCATTGAGCATTTTTGGTGGGCATCTTCTTGTCAGATCTTTGAATCTCTCTCAAGCCTCATAGAGTGTTTCTCCATCTTGTTGTCTAAAAGTTTGCACCTCAGCTCTCAGCCTAATGATTCTTTGTGGAGGGTAAAATCTTGCAAGGAATCTGTTCACGACCTCCTCCCATGTAGTTAGGCTATCCTTGGGGAATGATTCCAACCACTTTGCTGACTTATCTCTGAGTAAGAAAGGGAACAAGAGTAGTTTGTAGATGTTGGGGTGTACCCCGTTGGACTTTACAGTATCACATATCCTCAAGAATGTGCTGAGACGTTGATTAGGGTCTTCTTGGGCACTCCCTCCATATGAGCAATTGTTCTGAACAAGTGTGATAAGCTGAGGTTTCAGCTCAAAATTATTGGCATGAATTGTTGGCTTTAGGATGCTGCTGCCACAATTTCCTGGGATTGGGATGATGTAGGAGCCTAAGACTCTTCTTTCTTGCCCATCATGATTTACTGGGCCTTCTCTAGCATTGTGAGCTTCTTCTTCTTGGTGGTTCTCCATGTTCTCCTCCATGTTTGTTTCAAAATACTCTTCCTCTTCCTGAGCACCAATGACTCTTTTCCCTCTTGCTTCCCTCCTTAATCTAAGGAAGGTCCTCTCAGGTTCAAAATCAAAGAAAGTTGAAGCATCGCTTCTTCTACCTGTCATACAACCAACAAGGCAAAAAGAAGGAAAAAAATGAATGAAGAAATTACTCTTGTTAGAGTGGTTGTTAGTGTGAGTGGTGCAATTAATCAAACAGTTAGATGAGTGGAAAAAAATACTCAAAGAAGAAAGGAATAGAACTCAATAAAAGAAAATAAAAAAATGCTAAAGAAAATAAAATAACAAGGAATTTAAATTGCTTAATCTAGCTCTCCAATTGATTTAATCACTATTAAATTTAAGCCAATCCCCGGCAACGAAGCCATAAAACTTGATGACTGGAATTCACACCCCATTCAAAATTGGTGAATTAGTCCTTTTGGTAAGTGCACCAAAATTATCGTCAAGTAATGACCCACAGTGGAGTGGGATCGTATCCACAGAGATTGGCAAATTCGAGCAGTTTTAATCAATTGATGAATTAGTCAAGCAGGTCAATAGGATTGTAGAGTGCAAAATTGTAAATGACATAAATGTAAATGACTAGAATATAAAGAAAAGCAATAAAGTTCAGAAATATAAATGGCAGAAAGTAAAGGACAGAATCATAAATGACTTGAATGTAAATGGGAATAGGGAATTACTGAATGTAAAAATAAGCTGTAAAGAAATGGATAGATAAGAATGGGAAAATTCATTGAGATTGGGAGATGTTGTCTCTTTGGATCAAATCTAGCTTATATCCTCTTCAATCATGCAACTCATTGACCTCTTGGCAATCATGATTGATTGAGCCCCAATCCCTTGGTGACTCAATCTCTTAGATCTTGATCAATAGCTAATTCCTTGGTCTAATTGCTCATGAAGAGAGATAGGCTTGGTCCCTGATTATACCACACACCATTATAGGTCCAAGTAGAGGGAGGATTATATGTCACGTATCCAAACACCAAAACCCAGATTCTACTCTAGTGTGAGAAGGGATTTCAAGCATGGTTTCATGTTTCCTTTTCCAAGGTTCCCATGAAACCCAATTGCATTCAATCTCTTTCCCAAGATAATTGAATACTAAGCATTAAGAACGAAATTCCTTCTAACAAATCAAAGAGAAGATGAAGAGAAGAAGGATTTCACTATTATCAATCCATCAAGTACAACAGACCTCCCTCTCTCAATGAGAGGGAAGTTAGCTACTCATAGCTCAAAAAGTACTCAAAGGTGAAGTATAAAAGTGGATCTAAAACTGACTGCTTAACCCCCTTTCTTCAGTACTCCCTGGGGGTATTTATACTACACCTAGTAAAATAAAAGAATTACAAAAGTGAAAAAGGAAAATTACATTTTGGAGGGAAAAGAAAACACTCAATAAGCATGACTTTTCAGCTGGCGTGTGGCTGGTGCTTTTCTGGCATGTCACGTGCACTTCATTTCCAGCTTGGCGTGCCACGCCCAATCCTTCAAGTGGCACCCTCGTCCCTCTAACAACCTTGGCATGCCACGCCTTCGAACTCAAGTGGCACGCCATAGTGGATTTCTTGTGTTGGCGTGCCACGCCTTCGAACTCAAGTGGCACGCCCTTTGCCTTTCTCACTTCTCTTTGTCTCTGAAAACTTGTACTAGCGTGCTACACCCAAGGTCTGGCGTGCCACGCCCTTGCTTTATGCTTGGCTAGGCTTCTCTGGAAAGTTGAACTAGCGTGGCACGCCCAGGGTCTGGCGTGCCACGCCCCTTTTGTGAGTGAGTGGTTCCTCTGTTTGGCGTGCCACACCACAAACTCAAGTGGGACGCCCCAATGCTTCACTCTGAATGACACTGGTGTGCCACGCCTGGTTGCTCAAGTGTCACACCTAAATGAAGAATAGTGAATGGCATGCCACACCTTCGATACCAAGTGGCACGCCCCATGTAATTGGCCTCCTTCATCCTCTCTGAAAACTTATACCAATGTGCCACGCCTAAAGGCTGGCGTGCCATTCCCATGACCTTGTCTTGGTTTCAGTAGTTGGCGTGCCATGCCTCAGCCTTCAAGTGGCACGCCATAGTGAAATGCTAAGGTTGGCGTGCCACGCCTTCGATACTAAGTGGCATACCCAGTCCTTGCTTTTGGTCCTTTGTGCATTGGCGTGCTACGCCTGGTTGCTCAAGTGGCACGTCCAGTCTTCAATTGCCTTCAGCCTCTTCTCTGGATTGTTGTACCAGTGTGCTACGCCATGCTGCTCAAGTGGCACGCTCATGGATTTGTGAACTCTTCAAGCTTGGCGTGCCACGCCTGGGTTCTCAAGTGGCACGCCCAAGTGACTTCTTGGGGCTGGCGTGCCACGCCTTCGACACCAAGTGGCATGCCATAGTGAAGGTTCTTCTTGGAATGGTGAGTTGGCGTGCCACGCCCCTTTGCTCAAGTGGCACGCCCATAGTAGTTGATGAGCCAGGCGTGCCACGCCCCTTTTGTGTCTGATGCCAAGGCATCGTAGGCTAGTTTCACTAGCATTTTTCTGTTAGTTTTAGTTGTTTTATGCATTTTCTTGAGCTTAAAGTAACCAAAAATGGTTAAATGAATAACAAAGCAATGAACCATCCAAACAGTATGATTTTAATGCAAATTCCATGAGTTTAGTTATATTACTTGAATGCTATGAATGGAAGATTTCTCATGAAATTTTGCAAGACTTTGATGCAATTGTTTGGATGATTTCAGGGAAGAAGAGGCTAAGCAAGGAAGCAACAAAATCAATAAAGGAAGCTTGAATATCACATGTGGAGTTTAAGTTCCAGTTTAAGCCTAAACTGGAGCTTAAACGCCAGAATCAGGAAGGCTAAGAAATGCTGGAATTGAAGTTTAACCTCCAGTTTAACCTTAAACTGGAGGTTAAACGCCAGAATGAGAATGCCACTCAGGAAGGAGTTCCACGTTTAACCTCCAGTTTAACCTTAAACCGCCAGGGAGCCATTTCCACGTTTAAGCTCCAGTTTGACCTCAAACTGGAGCTTAAACGTGTTCGACCAAGTTTTCTCCTCCAGGGTTGCTTTCTCCATTTCCACGTTTAAGCTCCAGTTTAACCTTAAACTGGAGCTTAAACGTGTTCGACACCTCCAGGGCTACCCTTCTAAGCTTCCACGTTTAACCTCCAGTTTAACCTTAAACTGGAGGTTAAACGTGTTCGACCTCCAGGATGCCTCCTTCCATTTCCACGTTTAACCTCCAGTTTAACCTTAAACTGGAAGTTAAACGTGTTCGACCTCCAGGGCTGCCCTTCCTATCTCCACGTTTAAGCTTCAGTTTAACCTTAAACTGAAGCTTAAACGTGTTCGACTACATGACTCTCCAGGGCTGCCTTCTTCCATTTCCACGTTTAAGCTTCAGTTTAACCTTAAACTGAAGCTTAAACGTGCTTCTACAAAAGGCCTCACTGGAAGTGTCTGGCGTTTAAGCTGCAGTTTAAGCTTAAACTGCAACTTAAACGCCACTCTTGGAAAAGGTTTCTTGGCCAAAAATATTGCGGTTTAAGTTAGTATTTGAGCACAAACATTAACTTAAACTTACTCTGGTATGAAACCCAATTGAATATCATGGTTTATGGGATTGGGCCTGAAGGATTGATGAGTCTGAAATTTCAATTTATTGAGTCATGTGTCATTATTTGATTATCACTAAGTTGGCTCAATGAATGTTACAGAATTTGGATCAACAGCCTCATCAAGATTATGGATCATAAACCCAAGGCAAAAGGAAAGCATGGAGAGGCCTCAAAGCCCAAGAAACACAACAGAAGCTCAATATAGAAAGTGTATAAATAGGATAGAATTGAAGTGAGGAGGGACTTTTACCTTCACTTTTAGCTAGTTTTCATATCTTTGTAATTGAATTCAGAGCTATGACTCACTAAACCCCCTTTCATTGGGTTAGGGAGCTCTATTGTAATTCAATGAATCAATAATAGTTTATCTTCTTCTTCAATCTTTTCTCTTGAATTTTGTTAGAAAGCTTCTCGATCTAATTCCATTGGGTAGTTGTCTTGGGAAAGAAACTACCCATAATTGGAATCCTTCGGAACCTTGGGAAAGGAATGGAGGATTCATGCTAGAGAAGCTTTCTCACAGTGAATTGGATTGGGGTTTGGATGGATATTGTGACATGTAATCCTACCAAATTGTGGTTCATGAAACTGTGTGGTATAATCAGTGATCGAGCATCATCTCTTCTTATGAACATTTAAACCAAGGGATTGGGAATTTGTTCATTTTTAGAGAGAATTGGTGAGCCAAGGGATTGGGATCCAATCATATAAGATTGCCAAGCAAAATTCAATGAACGCATTGCTTGAGGAAGAGATAAACATGTTTTGATTCGGAGATCTCAATATCTCCTATAACCCAATGAATCCCCCAATTCTGATTTACATCTTCTCTTTACATTCTGCAACTCAATTCATGCAATCACCCCCATTCCCTTTTAATTTCAGCAATTTAGTTTCTGCTCTTTAATTCATGCAATTTAAGATTCCGCCATTTCAATTTCTTGTCATTTACTTTTCCCGCCAATTTTACATTCCGCAATTCTCATCTCAATCTTGATTCCGCTCAACTAGAACACACTTCTAATCCGAATTGCTCACTCAACCAATCCTTGTGGGATTCGACCTCACTCTATTGTGAGTTTTTACTTGACGATAACCGGTGCACTTGCCGGAAGGAATTTTGCCGATCGTGCAATTTCCTAAATCGTAGCATAACTAGTTTATGCGCATCAAGTTTATGGCGCCGTTGCTGGGGATTGGTTTTCGATTGACAATTCTCAAATTGGAAGTTAACTAGATTGAGCATTTTTTTTCTGCTTTGAATAATTCAGTACAAGTTATTTGTTGAATTTTAATTTCTGCACTCGGTTACATGCTTTCTTTCTTTATGCCTTTAAATTCAAGCAACTAACTCACTGACTCACTAACTGTTTGAATTAATTCCTCAATTGCTCTAACCATACTCTTCCATTAACCAAGAGTATTTCACTTGTTTGTTGCCTGTGCTGTGTTCTTGTATGACAGGTAGGAGAGGAGAGACATCAACTCCTCCATATACCGAACCAGAGAGGACCCTTCATAGACTTAGAAGGGAAGCAAGAGGGAAGAGAATACTGGGAGAAGAAGAATCTGAAGGAGAATCTGAGGACAATTTTGAGGAAGCTCTAGATCTCAACATGGATAGAGAAGTTCACAACCATGAGAGAGCTGATGGAAACAATGCCATTCCTGAGAGGAGGGTTCTTAGTTCATACATAAACCCAACCTCTGGGAATTGTGGTAGCAGCATCCAGAAACCACCCATTCAGGCTAACAATTTTGAACTCAAACCACAGCTAATATCACTTGTGGAGAATCATTGTTCATTTGGTGGAAGTGCTAATGAAGACCCAAACCAACATCTCACAAAATTCCTGAGAATTTGTGACACTGTGAAGTCCAATGGAGTCCAAGAAGATGCATATAAACTGCTTTTGTTCCCATTTTCACTTAGGGACAAGGCAGCTAAGTGGCTGGAATCATTCCCAAGGGGGAGTCTAACAACATGGGATGAGGTGGAAAGCAAGTTTCTGGCACGTTTCTACCCCCCACAAAAGGTCAATAGGCTTCGATCTGAGGTTCAGACTTTTAGACAACAAGATGGTGAAACTCTCTACGAGGCATGGGAGAGATTCAAGGACTTGACAAGGAAATGCCCACCAGACATGTTCCATGATTGGGTGCAATTGCATATTTTCTATGATGGACTCTCTTATGAATCAAGGAAGGCTGTAGACCATTCATCAGGAGGTTCATTGAACAGGAAAAAGACTGTGGAAGAGGCCATTGAAGTGATTGAGACAGTGGCTGAGAATGAGTACTACTATGCATCAGAAAGGCACAACACTAAGGGAGTCATGGAGCTGAACCATGTTGATACAATTCTAGCCCAAAACAAGGTGTTTGCCAAGCAACTAGCAGAGCTTACCAGGCAACTAGAAACAAAGCAAGTGGCTGCAATACACACACAAGATCAAGAGGAAGTAAGCATTGAAGGAGGTGATTGGGAAGAGGCCAACTATGTGGGAAACCAACAAAGGCAATCATATGATCCACATTCCAACACTTACAACCCAGGATGGAAAAATCACCCAAACTTTGGGTGGGGAAACCAACAAACCCAACCACAAAACCACAAACCTTACAACCACAACCAGTATAACAATTCCACGTACCAAAATTCAAACCAAAGATCATACCAAGCCACACAAAACACTTACTCCCAACCATCATATCATGGCCAAAATAATCAACCTACCCAACCTAATCCGAACCAACAATTTCAAGATCAATTAAACCGGATAGAAGGAATGCTTGCTACCATGAGTCAAGACATAACCGAATTGAAAGCTTTTAAGGAAGAAGTAAATTCTAACCTGCAAAACCAAGGAGTAGCCATCCAGAAGCTAGAAAATCAAATTTTGTATTTGTCTAAGCAAAACCCTGGGACAAGCGTTTCTCATGCTGCCAAGGCTATTACAAGGGAAGAATGTAAGGCCATCACCCTCAGAAGTGGAAAGAATCTAAAGGAGATCTCAAAGAAAACCATAGAGGATGAAGCAAGGGAACATGTGAAAGACGAGGAACAAGGACAATCTTTTACACAGTCCGCAACAAAAGAAAAAGAAAAAGAGGTCCTGAAGCCGTATACACCTAAAGCACCATATCCTCAACGTTTGATGAAAAGTGAAAAGGATGGTCAATTCTCCAGGTTCTTGGAGATTTTCAAGAAGCTCCAAATCAACATTCCGTTTGCTGAAGCAATAGAGCAAATGCCACTCTATGCAAAATTCTTAAAAGAATTAATGACCAAGAAGAGAAACTGGAGAAATGAGGAAACTGTGTTGTTAACTGAAGAATGCAGTGCCATCATTCAGCACAAATTGCCTCAGAAATTGAAGGACCCAGGCAGTTTCCAAATCCCCTGCATCATAGGAGAAGTCATGGTGGAGAAGGCCTTGTGTGACTTAGGGGCCAGCATCAATTTGATGTCGCTAACAATGATGAGAAGAATGAAGATTGAGGAAGCCAAACCAACCAGAATGGCCCTCCAATTGGCAGATCGAACTTTTAAATTCCCTCATGGGATAGTTGAGGATTTGTTGGTGAAAGTGGGAGATTTTATATTTCCTGCTGATTTTGTGGTGTTAGATATGGAGGAAGAAGCCAAAGCTTCAATAATTCTGGGAAGACCCTTCCTAGCCACTGCTGGAGCCATCATAGATGTACAAAAGGGTGAACTCACTCTTAGACTACATGATGAGAAATTGGTGTTTAACGTATTCAAGGCAATGAGCTATCCATCAGAATCACTAAGGGAATGCATGAGGGTTGATGTAGTGGAAATTGCAGTACAAGAAACCTTTGAGGAAACAATAAAGGAAGTGGCAGAGGAGGAGTTCACCAAGGATATTGAAGTTAGTGACATAAAGGCTGCTGAAACAACCATGCCAAGCATGCCAGAGAGAGTGAAAGAAGAGAAGGAAGCACCAAAACCTGAGCTCAAAGCATTGCCCCCGAATCTCAAGTATGCATACTTGGGTAGTGATGAAAGTCACCCTGTTATCATTAACTCTGCCCTGAGCCAAGAATAGGAAAAAGAATTGATCAAGGTGCTACAAACTCATCAAGATGCCATTGGATGGACTCTAGCCGATTTGAAGGGGATAAGTTCATCCATATGCATGCATAAAATCTTGCTAGAAGAGGATGCTAGACCCTCCATTCAAGCTCAGAGAAGATTGAACCCCGTCATGAAAGAAGTGGTACAAAAGGAAGTCATGAAGTTATGGCAGGCAGGGGTAATCTACCCCATTTCTGATAGCCCATGGGTTAGTCCCATCCATGTAGTTCCCAAGAAAGGTGGCATAACTGTGGTGCCAAATGAGAAGAACGAACTCATACCCACAAGAACCGTCACTGGGTGGAGGATGTGCATAGACTACAGGAAGCTCAATGAAGCCACCAGAAAGGATCATTTCCCACTCCCATTCATGGATCAGATGCTTGAAAGGCTTGCCGGACATGCTTACTATTGCTTTTTGGATGGATATTCAGGCTACAACCAAATAGTAGTTGATCCTAGAGATCAAGAGAAAACATCATTTGTTTGTCCATATGGAGTTTTTGCTTATAGACGCATGCCCTTTGGATTGTGCAATGCACCTGCCACTTTCCAAAGATGCATGCTGTCCATCTTTTCGGACATGATTGAAAAATTTATTGAGGTCTTCATGGACGATTTTTCTGTGTTTGGAGATTCTTTTCCTAGCTGCCTACACCACCTTGCCTTGGTGCTTAAGAGGTGCCAAGAGACTAACCTAGTATTAAACTGGGAAAAGTGTCATTTCATGGTCACAGAAGGAATAGTCCTTGGCCACAAAATCTCTAATAGAGGCATGGAGGTGGACAGAGCTAAGGTGGAAATCATTGAAAAACTACCTCCACCAAGTAATGTCAAGGCAGTTAGGAGTTTTTTGGGACACGCTGGTTTTTACAGAAGGTTTATTAGAGACTTTTCTAAAATAGCCAAACCTTTGAGTAACTTGCTTGTCTCTGATACACCCTTTGTATTTGATAAAAATTGCATGCTAGCCTATGAACTTTTGAAGCAAAAACTTTCCTCTGCACCTATCATTGCCCCACCTGATTGGAACTTACCTTTTGAACTGATGTGTGATGCATCAGACCTTGCTATTGGGGCAGTGTTAGGACAAAGGAAAGACAATTTGGTACATGTGATTTATTATGCCAGTAAAGTCTTGAATGCTAACCAAAGGAATTACACAACCACTGAAAAAGAACTCTTGGCAATAGTCTTTGCATTTGACAAATTTAGATCCTATCTCATTGGATCTAAAGTCATTGTCTTCACTGATCATTCAGCTTTAAAATATTTACTTGCTAAACAAGAATCTAAACCAAGACTTATTAGATGGGTTCTTTTGTTGCAGGAATTTGACATTGAAATCAAAGACAAGAAGGGTGTAGAGAACAAGGTGGCAGACCATTTATCAAGGATACCATGTGAAGAAGGAAGCACACAAAGCACACATATAAATGAGTGCTTTCCTGATGAACAACTCATGGTAATTCACAAAGCACCCTGGTTTGCAGACATAGCAAACTTCAAGGCCACTGGGAGTTTACCGTTGGAATTTAACAAACATCAAAGGAAGAAATTGGTAAATGATGCCAAATACTTCATCTGGGACGAACCATACTTGTTCAAAAAATGTTCCGATGGCATACTCAGAAGATGCATATCCGAGGAAGAAGGAAGGGAAGTCTTATGGGACTGCCATGGCTCCACTTATGGAGGGCATTTTGCAGGAGAAAGAACAGCAGCTAAGGTGTTGCAGTGTGGTTTTTATTGGCCCACTATCTTCAAAGATGCAAAAGAATTAGTGAAGCACTGCCATGAATGCCAGAAGGCGGGGAACCTGCCAAGAAGAAATGAAATGCCACAACAATTCATTCTGGAACTTGAATTGTTTGATGTATGGGGGATAGATTTCATGGGACCATTTCCCTCCTCATACTCAAATAATTACATTCTTGTGGCAGTAGACTATGTCTCCAAATGGGTTGAAGCAATAGCAACTCCAACCAATGATAATAAGGTAGTCATGAACTTCCTCAGAAAACACATTTTTTGCCGTTTTGGGGTTCCAAGAGCAATCATCAGCGATGGAGGAAGCCACTTCTGCAACAAACCATTAGAGGCATTGCTTCTAAAATATGGAGTCAAACACAGGGTAGCCACACCATACCATCCACAGACAAGTGGGCAAGCCGAAATATCTAACAGAGAACTCAAAAGGATCCTGGAAAAGACTGTGGGAACTTCAAGGAAGGACTGGTCGATTAAGCTAGATGATGCTCTTTGGGCATATAGGACAGCTTTCAAAACACCAATTGGGATGTCTCCTTACCAACTAGTATATGGAAAAGCTTGCCATCTGCCACTGGAGTTGGAGCACAAGGCATACTGGGCCTTGAAACTTTTGAACTTGGACAACAAAGCTGCTGGAGAAAGAAGGATGTTGCAAATTCAAGAGTTGGAAGAATTCAGAGCGGAAGCTTATGAGAATGCCAAAATTTACAAAGAAAGAGCAAAGAAGAAGCATGACAGCAACATAGCCCCAAGGAAATTTGAAGAAGGACAAAAAGTATTGCTCTACAATTCTAGGCTGAAGCTATTTCCAGGGAAGCTAAAATCAAGGTGGTCTGGACCATTCCTTGTCACCAAGGTCTCCAAATATGGACAAGTAGAAATCATGGAAGAAAAGTCACAACGAACCTTCATTGTGAACGGTCAAAGACTCAAACATTACTTGGGAGATGTGGAGGAGAAGGACAAAGTTAAATATCACCTCAACTGAGGAAGCTGACCGTCAAGCTAATGACGTTAAAGAAGCGCTTGTTGGGAGGCAACCCAACCTGAGGTAATACCTCTTTGCTGTTTCTTTTATTTGTTTCAATAAAAAGGGTGAAGTAGTTTCTGTGCATTGCAAAGAATTAAGTTTGGTGTTTCACACCAAACAATGAATTCATGGATCAATAATTCAAAGGGGAATGTGTGACTCTAAGTTTGGTGTTCCACCATAAAGATCAACTGAACACAACAACCTTTGAATTATATGAAAGGAACAACCATTCTAAGCAGTCACAGAAATGCTTAAAACCCTTAGTAGCAACTTCATTCCAAGAGAACTCAAGGATTCAAAGAACAGAGAAGTAAGTGGGAGACTAAGTTTGGTGTTCACACACCAACCTAAGACTCCGATACTTACCCACACATAGTTGAGCTAACCACTCAAGTGCTTGAGAAGCAAGCAACTTCATCACTCTTTGCAGGAAAGGAAACAAGAATCTTAAAGCATGAAGCAACATTTAGGAGAAGAAGGAGAAATCAAATTGTTTCCTGACAACAAAGAGAAAACAAGGAATTTCACAAGGTGGTATTGTTCCTTGATAATTCTTTAAAAAGGGCAAACAAAAGCATGCGTGTTCTGGTTTAAACTGTAAATGTTGAATCTTTCTGGAATGTGAAGTTTTTAGTATATTTGTCTGTTTATTGCGTGAATGCCTAGATGTTTGGATATAACTCCACCTTCTTAAACAAATGCTTGCCATGCTTGTTCTGTTTCCAAAAATAAAAGAAAAGTTGAACAAAAGTAACTTGGCTCAATTAGTGACAAATCAAGTAGAATTAAGTGGTGGTATGCATGCTTGATTGTTTAGTCAGATCACTAAAAATAGAGTGTAGAATTATCATTTTTTATGTAGAAATTGAAAACTGTCTATGGATCTTGATGAATAAACGTCTTTGAGCATGAAAAAGAAAGAAAAAGAAGAAGAAAAAGCCACTGAAAAAGGGTAACCAAAAAGCAAGAAAATTGAGAAAATAAGCTAGGCACCAATGGTTTGAACTTCTGAGACAAATGCCTGTGGTGTTCATGTATTAAGGATATGCTTGGATGAATAGGTTCTGAGGAGTGTTTCAACACTTGGTAACTTGGGTTAACTAACCCGGGATTATCAACCAAAAGTCCATTATCAAGAGCAACCTAAATACAAAACATTTAGTCACACAAAGAGGTGCTGGGCACCAATGTCTCAAGAAGAAATGTGAACTAAAATGCCTAAAGTGGATATGTGTAGTGCACTGATAAGAAAAAGAAAATGCCAAAGGCTTGTGCAACACATGACACTAAGCAAACAAGGAGCAAAGGAACTCTAAGAAAAAGAAAAGAAAAACAAAGAAGAGAAAAGTGCCAAAGACATAAGAATAACAAGAGGCCATAGCAGTGTTTGATGGATGCAATGAAAAAGTGATAATCTTACCTGATAAGTATGAAAAAGTGATGCTGCAACTTTCTGCATAAAACCCTTCTGATGAACTTCAAATGCTTGCTAATATAGCCAATGTAATTGCTTTCTGTTTCATACTTTCTTCTCAAATAACTCAGGACTTGCTTAGGGACAAGCAAGTATTAAGTTTGGTGTTGTGATGCCAAGGCATCGTAGGCTAGTTTCACTAGCATTTTTCTGTTAGTTTTAGTTGTTTTATGCATTTTCTTGAGCTTAAAGTAACCAAAAATGGTTAAATGAATAACAAAGCAATGAACCATCCAAACAGTATGATTTTAATGCAAATTCCATGAGTTTAGTTATATTACTTGAATGCTATGAATGGAAGATTTCTCATGAAATTTTGCAAGACTTTGATGCAATTGTTTGGATGATTTCAGGGAAGAAGAGGCTAAGCAAGGAAGCAACAAAATCAATAAAGGAAGCTTGAATATCACATGTGGAGTTTAAGTTCCAGTTTAAGCCTAAACTGGAGCTTAAACGCCAGAATCAGGAAGGCTAAGAAATGCTGGAATTGAAGTTTAACCTCCAGTTTAACCTTAAACTGGAGGTTAAACGCCAGAATGAGAATGCCACTCAGGAAGGAGTTCCACGTTTAACCTCCAGTTTAACCTTAAACCGCCAGGGAGCCATTTCCACGTTTAAGCTCCAGTTTGACCTCAAACTGGAGCTTAAACGTGTTCGACCAAGTTTTCTCCTCCAGGGTTGCTTTCTCCATTTCCACGTTTAAGCTCCAGTTTAACCTTAAACTGGAGCTTAAACGTGTTCGACACCTCCAGGGCTACCCTTCTAAGCTTCCACGTTTAACCTCCAGTTTAACCTTAAACTGGAGGTTAAACGTGTTCGACCTCCAGGATGCCTCCTTCCATTTCCACGTTTAACCTCCAGTTTAACCTTAAACTGGAAGTTAAACGTGTTCGACCTCCAGGGCTGCCCTTCCTATCTCCACGTTTAAGCTTCAGTTTAACCTTAAACTGAAGCTTAAACGTGTTCGACTACATGACTCTCCAGGGCTGCCTTCTTCCATTTCCACGTTTAAGCTTCAGTTTAACCTTAAACTGAAGCTTAAACGTGCTTCTACAAAAGGCCTCACTGGAAGTGTCTGGCGTTTAAGCTGCAGTTTAAGCTTAAACTGCAACTTAAACGCCACTCTTGGAAAAGGTTTCTTGGCCAAAAATATTGCGGTTTAAGTTAGTATTTGAGCACAAACATTAACTTAAACTTACTCTGGTATGAAACCCAATTGAATATCATGGTTTATGGGATTGGGCCTGAAGGATTGATGAGTCTGAAATTTCAATTTATTGAGTCATGTGTCATTATTTGATTATCACTAAGTTGGCTCAATGAATGTTACAGAATTTGGATCAACAGCCTCATCAAGATTATGGATCATAAACCCAAGGCAAAAGGAAAGCATGGAGAGGCCTCAAAGCCCAAGAAACACAACAGAAGCTCAATATAGAAAGTGTATAAATAGGATAGAATTGAAGTGAGGAGGGACTTTTACCTTCACTTTTAGCTAGTTTTCATATCTTTGTAATTGAATTCAGAGCTATGACTCACTAAACCCCCTTTCATTGGGTTAGGGAGCTCTATTGTAATTCAATGAATCAATAATAGTTTATCTTCTTCTTCAATCTTTTCTCTTGAATTTTGTTAGAAAGCTTCTCGATCTAATTCCATTGGGTAGTTGTCTTGGGAAAGAAACTACCCATAATTGGAATCCTTCGGAACCTTGGGAAAGGAATGGAGGATTCATGCTAGAGAAGCTTTCTCACAGTGAATTGGATTGGGGTTTGGATGGATATTGTGACATGTAATCCTACCAAATTGTGGTTCATGAAACTGTGTGGTATAATCAGTGATCGAGCATCATCTCTTCTTATGAACATTTAAACCAAGGGATTGGGAATTTGTTCATTTTTAGAGAGAATTGGTGAGCCAAGGGATTGGGATCCAATCATATAAGATTGCCAAGCAAAATTCAATGAACGCATTGCTTGAGGAAGAGATAAACATGTTTTGATTCGGAGATCTCAATATCT
Source organism: Arachis hypogaea (assembly GCF_003086295.3). Lineage (NCBI taxonomy): Eukaryota > Viridiplantae > Streptophyta > Magnoliopsida > Fabales > Fabaceae > Arachis > Arachis hypogaea. The sequence goes on along the minus strand of NC_092049.1, from coordinate 76,622,053 downwards.
CCTATAACCCAATGAATCCCCCAATTCTGATTTACATCTTCTCTTTACATTCTGCAACTCAATTCATGCAATCACCCCCATTCCCTTTTAATTTCAGCAATTTAGTTTCTGCTCTTTAATTCATGCAATTTAAGATTCCGCCATTTCAATTTCTTGTCATTTACTTTTCCCGCCAATTTTACATTCCGCAATTCTCATCTCAATCTTGATTCCGCTCAACTAGAACACACTTCTAATCCGAATTGCTCACTCAACCAATCCTTGTGGGATTCGACCTCACTCTATTGTGAGTTTTTACTTGACGATAACCGGTGCACTTGCCGGAAGGAATTTTGCCGATCGTGCAATTTCCTAAATCGTAGCATAACTAGTTTATGCGCATCAAGTTTATGGCGCCGTTGCTGGGGATTGGTTTTCGATTGACAATTCTCAAATTGGAAGTTAACTAGATTGAGCATTTTTTTTCTGCTTTGAATAATTCAGTACAAGTTATTTGTTGAATTTTAATTTCTGCACTCGGTTACATGCTTTCTTTCTTTATGCCTTTAAATTCAAGCAACTAACTCACTGACTCACTAACTGTTTGAATTAATTCCTCAATTGCTCTAACCATACTCTTCCATTAACCAAGAGTATTTCACTTGTTTGTTGCCTGTGCTGTGTTCTTGTATGACAGGTAGGAGAGGAGAGACATCAACTCCTCCATATACCGAACCAGAGAGGACCCTTCATAGACTTAGAAGGGAAGCAAGAGGGAAGAGAATACTGGGAGAAGAAGAATCTGAAGGAGAATCTGAGGACAATTTTGAGGAAGCTCTAGATCTCAACATGGATAGAGAAGTTCACAACCATGAGAGAGCTGATGGAAACAATGCCATTCCTGAGAGGAGGGTTCTTAGTTCATACATAAACCCAACCTCTGGGAATTGTGGTAGCAGCATCCAGAAACCACCCATTCAGGCTAACAATTTTGAACTCAAACCACAGCTAATATCACTTGTGGAGAATCATTGTTCATTTGGTGGAAGTGCTAATGAAGACCCAAACCAACATCTCACAAAATTCCTGAGAATTTGTGACACTGTGAAGTCCAATGGAGTCCAAGAAGATGCATATAAACTGCTTTTGTTCCCATTTTCACTTAGGGACAAGGCAGCTAAGTGGCTGGAATCATTCCCAAGGGGGAGTCTAACAACATGGGATGAGGTGGAAAGCAAGTTTCTGGCACGTTTCTACCCCCCACAAAAGGTCAATAGGCTTCGATCTGAGGTTCAGACTTTTAGACAACAAGATGGTGAAACTCTCTACGAGGCATGGGAGAGATTCAAGGACTTGACAAGGAAATGCCCACCAGACATGTTCCATGATTGGGTGCAATTGCATATTTTCTATGATGGACTCTCTTATGAATCAAGGAAGGCTGTAGACCATTCATCAGGAGGTTCATTGAACAGGAAAAAGACTGTGGAAGAGGCCATTGAAGTGATTGAGACAGTGGCTGAGAATGAGTACTACTATGCATCAGAAAGGCACAACACTAAGGGAGTCATGGAGCTGAACCATGTTGATACAATTCTAGCCCAAAACAAGGTGTTTGCCAAGCAACTAGCAGAGCTTACCAGGCAACTAGAAACAAAGCAAGTGGCTGCAATACACACACAAGATCAAGAGGAAGTAAGCATTGAAGGAGGTGATTGGGAAGAGGCCAACTATGTGGGAAACCAACAAAGGCAATCATATGATCCACATTCCAACACTTACAACCCAGGATGGAAAAATCACCCAAACTTTGGGTGGGGAAACCAACAAACCCAACCACAAAACCACAAACCTTACAACCACAACCAGTATAACAATTCCACGTACCAAAATTCAAACCAAAGATCATACCAAGCCACACAAAACACTTACTCCCAACCATCATATCATGGCCAAAATAATCAACCTACCCAACCTAATCCGAACCAACAATTTCAAGATCAATTAAACCGGATAGAAGGAATGCTTGCTACCATGAGTCAAGACATAACCGAATTGAAAGCTTTTAAGGAAGAAGTAAATTCTAACCTGCAAAACCAAGGAGTAGCCATCCAGAAGCTAGAAAATCAAATTTTGTATTTGTCTAAGCAAAACCCTGGGACAAGCGTTTCTCATGCTGCCAAGGCTATTACAAGGGAAGAATGTAAGGCCATCACCCTCAGAAGTGGAAAGAATCTAAAGGAGATCTCAAAGAAAACCATAGAGGATGAAGCAAGGGAACATGTGAAAGACGAGGAACAAGGACAATCTTTTACACAGTCCGCAACAAAAGAAAAAGAAAAAGAGGTCCTGAAGCCGTATACACCTAAAGCACCATATCCTCAACGTTTGATGAAAAGTGAAAAGGATGGTCAATTCTCCAGGTTCTTGGAGATTTTCAAGAAGCTCCAAATCAACATTCCGTTTGCTGAAGCAATAGAGCAAATGCCACTCTATGCAAAATTCTTAAAAGAATTAATGACCAAGAAGAGAAACTGGAGAAATGAGGAAACTGTGTTGTTAACTGAAGAATGCAGTGCCATCATTCAGCACAAATTGCCTCAGAAATTGAAGGACCCAGGCAGTTTCCAAATCCCCTGCATCATAGGAGAAGTCATGGTGGAGAAGGCCTTGTGTGACTTAGGGGCCAGCATCAATTTGATGTCGCTAACAATGATGAGAAGAATGAAGATTGAGGAAGCCAAACCAACCAGAATGGCCCTCCAATTGGCAGATCGAACTTTTAAATTCCCTCATGGGATAGTTGAGGATTTGTTGGTGAAAGTGGGAGATTTATATTTCCTGCTGATTTTGTGGTGTTAGATATGGAGGAAGAAGCCAAAGCTTCAATAATTCTGGGAAGACCCTTCCTAGCCACTGCTGGAGCCATCATAGATGTACAAAAGGGTGAACTCACTCTTAGACTACATGATGAGAAATTGGTGTTTAACGTATTCAAGGCAATGAGCTATCCATCAGAATCACTAAGGGAATGCATGAGGGTTGATGTAGTGGAAATTGCAGTACAAGAAACCTTTGAGGAAACAATAAAGGAAGTGGCAGAGGAGGAGTTCACCAAGGATATTGAAGTTAGTGACATAAAGGCTGCTGAAACAACCATGCCAAGCATGCCAGAGAGAGTGAAAGAAGAGAAGGAAGCACCAAAACCTGAGCTCAAAGCATTGCCCCCGAATCTCAAGTATGCATACTTGGGTAGTGATGAAAGTCACCCTGTTATCATTAACTCTGCCCTGAGCCAAGAATAGGAAAAAGAATTGATCAAGGTGCTACAAACTCATCAAGATGCCATTGGATGGACTCTAGCCGATTTGAAGGGGATAAGTTCATCCATATGCATGCATAAAATCTTGCTAGAAGAGGATGCTAGACCCTCCATTCAAGCTCAGAGAAGATTGAACCCCGTCATGAAAGAAGTGGTACAAAAGGAAGTCATGAAGTTATGGCAGGCAGGGGTAATCTACCCCATTTCTGATAGCCCATGGGTTAGTCCCATCCATGTAGTTCCCAAGAAAGGTGGCATAACTGTGGTGCCAAATGAGAAGAACGAACTCATACCCACAAGAACCGTCACTGGGTGGAGGATGTGCATAGACTACAGGAAGCTCAATGAAGCCACCAGAAAGGATCATTTCCCACTCCCATTCATGGATCAGATGCTTGAAAGGCTTGCCGGACATGCTTACTATTGCTTTTTGGATGGATATTCAGGCTACAACCAAATAGTAGTTGATCCTAGAGATCAAGAGAAAACATCATTTGTTTGTCCATATGGAGTTTTTGCTTATAGACGCATGCCCTTTGGATTGTGCAATGCACCTGCCACTTTCCAAAGATGCATGCTGTCCATCTTTTCGGACATGATTGAAAAATTTATTGAGGTCTTCATGGACGATTTTTCTGTGTTTGGAGATTCTTTTCCTAGCTGCCTACACCACCTTGCCTTGGTGCTTAAGAGGTGCCAAGAGACTAACCTAGTATTAAACTGGGAAAAGTGTCATTTCATGGTCACAGAAGGAATAGTCCTTGGCCACAAAATCTCTAATAGAGGCATGGAGGTGGACAGAGCTAAGGTGGAAATCATTGAAAAACTACCTCCACCAAGTAATGTCAAGGCAGTTAGGAGTTTTTTGGGACACGCTGGTTTTTACAGAAGGTTTATTAGAGACTTTTCTAAAATAGCCAAACCTTTGAGTAACTTGCTTGTCTCTGATACACCCTTTGTATTTGATAAAAATTGCATGCTAGCCTATGAACTTTTGAAGCAAAAACTTTCCTCTGCACCTATCATTGCCCCACCTGATTGGAACTTACCTTTTGAACTGATGTGTGATGCATCAGACCTTGCTATTGGGGCAGTGTTAGGACAAAGGAAAGACAATTTGGTACATGTGATTTATTATGCCAGTAAAGTCTTGAATGCTAACCAAAGGAATTACACAACCACTGAAAAAGAACTCTTGGCAATAGTCTTTGCATTTGACAAATTTAGATCCTATCTCATTGGATCTAAAGTCATTGTCTTCACTGATCATTCAGCTTTAAAATATTTACTTGCTAAACAAGAATCTAAACCAAGACTTATTAGATGGGTTCTTTTGTTGCAGGAATTTGACATTGAAATCAAAGACAAGAAGGGTGTAGAGAACAAGGTGGCAGACCATTTATCAAGGATACCATGTGAAGAAGGAAGCACACAAAGCACACATATAAATGAGTGCTTTCCTGATGAACAACTCATGGTAATTCACAAAGCACCCTGGTTTGCAGACATAGCAAACTTCAAGGCCACTGGGAGTTTACCGTTGGAATTTAACAAACATCAAAGGAAGAAATTGGTAAATGATGCCAAATACTTCATCTGGGACGAACCATACTTGTTCAAAAAATGTTCCGATGGCATACTCAGAAGATGCATATCCGAGGAAGAAGGAAGGGAAGTCTTATGGGACTGCCATGGCTCCACTTATGGAGGGCATTTTGCAGGAGAAAGAACAGCAGCTAAGGTGTTGCAGTGTGGTTTTTATTGGCCCACTATCTTCAAAGATGCAAAGAATTAGTGAAGCACTGCCATGAATGCCAGAAGGCGGGGAACCTGCCAAGAAGAAATGAAATGCCACAACAATTCATTCTGGAACTTGAATTGTTTGATGTATGGGGGATAGATTTCATGGGACCATTTCCCTCCTCATACTCAAATAATTACATTCTTGTGGCAGTAGACTATGTCTCCAAATGGGTTGAAGCAATAGCAACTCCAACCAATGATAATAAGGTAGTCATGAACTTCCTCAGAAAACACATTTTTTGCCGTTTTGGGGTTCCAAGAGCAATCATCAGCGATGGAGGAAGCCACTTCTGCAACAAACCATTAGAGGCATTGCTTCTAAAATATGGAGTCAAACACAGGGTAGCCACACCATACCATCCACAGACAAGTGGGCAAGCCGAAATATCTAACAGAGAACTCAAAAGGATCCTGGAAAAGACTGTGGGAACTTCAAGGAAGGACTGGTCGATTAAGCTAGATGATGCTCTTTGGGCATATAGGACAGCTTTCAAAACACCAATTGGGATGTCTCCTTACCAACTAGTATATGGAAAAGCTTGCCATCTGCCACTGGAGTTGGAGCACAAGGCATACTGGGCCTTGAAACTTTTGAACTTGGACAACAAAGCTGCTGGAGAAAGAAGGATGTTGCAAATTCAAGAGTTGGAAGAATTCAGAGCGGAAGCTTATGAGAATGCCAAAATTTACAAAGAAAGAGCAAAGAAGAAGCATGACAGCAACATAGCCCCAAGGAAATTTGAAGAAGGACAAAAAGTATTGCTCTACAATTCTAGGCTGAAGCTATTTCCAGGGAAGCTAAAATCAAGGTGGTCTGGACCATTCCTTGTCACCAAGGTCTCCAAATATGGACAAGTAGAAATCATGGAAGAAAAGTCACAACGAACCTTCATTGTGAACGGTCAAAGACTCAAACATTACTTGGGAGATGTGGAGGAGAAGGACAAAGTTAAATATCACCTCAACTGAGGAAGCTGACCGTCAAGCTAATGACGTTAAAGAAGCGCTTGTTGGGAGGCAACCCAACCTGAGGTAATACCTCTTTGCTGTTTCTTTTATTTGTTTCAATAAAAAGGGTGAAGTAGTTTCTGTGCATTGCAAAGAATTAAGTTTGGTGTTTCACACCAAACAATGAATTCATGGATCAATAATTCAAAGGGGAATGTGTGACTCTAAGTTTGGTGTTCCACCATAAAGATCAACTGAACACAACAACCTTTGAATTATATGAAAGGAACAACCATTCTAAGCAGTCACAGAAATGCTTAAAACCCTTAGTAGCAACTTCATTCCAAGAGAACTCAAGGATTCAAAGAACAGAGAAGTAAGTGGGAGACTAAGTTTGGTGTTCACACACCAACCTAAGACTCCGATACTTACCCACACATAGTTGAGCTAACCACTCAAGTGCTTGAGAAGCAAGCAACTTCATCACTCTTTGCAGGAAAGGAAACAAGAATCTTAAAGCATGAAGCAACATTTAGGAGAAGAAGGAGAAATCAAATTGTTTCCTGACAACAAAGAGAAAACAAGGAATTTCACAAGGTGGTATTGTTCCTTGATAATTCTTTAAAAAGGGCAAACAAAAGCATGCGTGTTCTGGTTTAAACTGTAAATGTTGAATCTTTCTGGAATGTGAAGTTTTTAGTATATTTGTCTGTTTATTGCGTGAATGCCTAGATGTTTGGATATAACTCCACCTTCTTAAACAAATGCTTGCCATGCTTGTTCTGTTTCCAAAAATAAAAGAAAAGTTGAACAAAAGTAACTTGGCTCAATTAGTGACAAATCAAGTAGAATTAAGTGGTGGTATGCATGCTTGATTGTTTAGTCAGATCACTAAAAATAGAGTGTAGAATTATCATTTTTTATGTAGAAATTGAAAACTGTCTATGGATCTTGATGAATAAACGTCTTTGAGCATGAAAAAGAAAGAAAAAGAAGAAGAAAAAGCCACTGAAAAAGGGTAACCAAAAAGCAAGAAAATTGAGAAAATAAGCTAGGCACCAATGGTTTGAACTTCTGAGACAAATGCCTGTGGTGTTCATGTATTAAGGATATGCTTGGATGAATAGGTTCTGAGGAGTGTTTCAACACTTGGTAACTTGGGTTAACTAACCCGGGATTATCAACCAAAAGTCCATTATCAAGAGCAACCTAAATACAAAACATTTAGTCACACAAAGAGTGCTGGCACCAATGTCTCAAGAAGAAATGTGAACTAAAATGCCTAAAGTGGATATGTGTAGTGCACTGATAAGAAAAAGAAAATGCCAAAGGCTTGTGCAACACATGACACTAAGCAAACAAGGAGCAAAGGAACTCTAAGAAAAAGAAAAGAAAAACAAAGAAGAGAAAAGTGCCAAAGACATAAGAATAACAAGAGGCCATAGCAGTGTTTGATGGATGCAATGAAAAAGTGATAATCTTACCTGATAAGTATGAAAAAGTGATGCTGCAACTTTCTGCATAAAACCCTTCTGATGAACTTCAAATGCTTGCTAATATAGCCAATGTAATTGCTTTCTGTTTCATACTTTCTTCTCAAATAACTCAGGACTTGCTTAGGGACAAGCAAGTATTAAGTTTGGTGTTGTGATGCCAAGGCATCGTAGGCTAGTTTCACTAGCATTTTTCTGTTAGTTTTAGTTGTTTTATGCATTTTCTTGAGCTTAAAGTAACCAAAAATGGTTAAATGAATAACAAAGCAATGAACCATCCAAACAGTATGATTTTAATGCAAATTCCATGAGTTTAGTTATATTACTTGAATGCTATGAATGGAAGATTTCTCATGAAATTTTGCAAGACTTTGATGCAATTGTTTGGATGATTTCAGGGAAGAAGAGGCTAAGCAAGGAAGCAACAAAATCAATAAAGGAAGCTTGAATATCACATGTGGAGTTTAAGTTCCAGTTTAAGCCTAAACTGGAGCTTAAACGCCAGAATCAGGAAGGCTAAGAAATGCTGGAATTGAAGTTTAACCTCCAGTTTAACCTTAAACTGGAGGTTAAACGCCAGAATGAGAATGCCACTCAGGAAGGAGTTCCACGTTTAACCTCCAGTTTAACCTTAAACCGCCAGGGAGCCATTTCCACGTTTAAGCTCCAGTTTGACCTCAAACTGGAGCTTAAACGTGTTCGACCAAGTTTTCTCCTCCAGGGTTGCTTTCTCCATTTCCACGTTTAAGCTCTAGTTTAACCTTAAACTGGAGCTTAAACGTGTTCGACACCTCCAGGGCTACCCTTCTAAGCTTCCACGTTTAACCTCCAGTTTAACCTTAAACTGGAGGTTAAACGTGTTCGACCTCCAGGATGCCTCCTTCCATTTCCACGTTTAACCTCCAGTTTAACCTTAAACTGGAGGTTAAACGTGTTCGACCTCCAGGGCTGCCCTTCCTATCTCCACGTTTAAGCTTCAGTTTAACCTTAAACTGAAGCTTAAACGTGTTCGACTACATGACTCTCCAGGGCTGCCTTCTTCCATTTCCACGTTTAAGCTTCAGTTTAACCTTAAACTGAAGCTTAAACGTGCTTCTACAAAAGGCCTCACTGGAAGTGTATGGCGTTTAAGCTGCAGTTTAAGCTTAAACTGCAACTTAAACGCCACTCTTGGAAAAGGTTTTCTGGCCAAAAATATTGCGGTTTAAGTTAGTATTTGAGCACAAACATTAACTTAAACTTACTCTGGTATGAAACCCAATTGAATATCATGGTTTATGGGATTGGGCCTGAAGGATTGATGAGTCTGAAATTTCAATTTATTGAGTCATGTGTCATTATTTGATTATCACTAAGTTGGCTCAATGAATGTTACAGAATTTGGATCAACAGCCTCATCAAGATTATGGATCATAAACCCAAGGCAAAAGGAAAGCATGGAGAGGCCTCAAAGCCCAAGAAACACAACAGAAGCTCAATATAGAAAGTGTATAAATAGGATAGAATTGAAGTGAGGAGGGACTTTTACCTTCACTTTTAGCTAGTTTTCATATCTTTGTAATTGAATTCAGAGCTATGACTCACTAAACCCCCTTTCATTGGGTTAGGGAGCTCTATTGTAATTCAATGAATCAATAATAGTTTATCTTCTTCTTCAATCTTTTCTCTTGAATTTTGTTAGAAAGCTTCTCGATCTAATTCCATTGGGTAGTTGTCTTGGGAAAGAAACTACCCATAATTGGAATCCTTCGGAACCTTGGGAAAGGAATGGAGGATTCATGCTAGAGAAGCTTTCTCACAGTGAATTGGATTGAGGTTTGGATGGATATTGTGACATGTAATCCTACCAAATTGTGGTTCATGAAACTGTGTGGTATAATCAGTGATCGAGCATCATCTCTTCTTATGAACATTTAAACCAAGGGATTGGGAATTTGTTCATTTTTAGAGAGAATTGGTGAGCCAAGGGATTGGGATCCAATCATATAAGATTGCCAAGCAAAATTCAATGAACGCATTGCTTGAGGAAGAGATAAACATGTTTTGATTCGGAGATCTCAATATCTCCTATAACCCAATGAATCCCCCAATTCTGATTTACATCTTCTCTTTACATTCTGCAACTCAATTCATGCAATCACCCCCATTCCCTTTTAATTTCAGCAATTTAGTTTCTGCTCTTTAATTCATGCAATTTAAGATCCGCCATTTCAATTTCTTGTCATTTACTTTTCCCGCCAATTTTACATTCCGCAATTCTCATCTCAATCTTGATTCCGCTCAACTAGAACACACTTCTAATCCGAATTGCTCACTCAACCAATCCTTGTGGGATTCGACCTCACTCTATTGTGAGTTTTTACTTGACGATAACCGGTGCACTTGCCGGAAGGAATTTTGCCGATCGTGCAATTTCCTAAATCGTAGCATAACTAGTTTATGCGCATCAGTGTCCTCCATTGTAGCTCTCTGGAATTTTGTATTAGCGTGCCACGCCCAGTTTCTGGTGTGCCACGCCACATGCATGCTTGGACTTCTTCTCTGGACTTTAGTACTGGCGTGCCACGCCCAGCTCCTGGCTTGCCACGCCAGTGTATTTTTGTGGCGTTTGCTTCAAGTGGCACGCCAGTTTCACACGCCCAGCTTCTTGTTTGTCTTCTACCCAATTTTTGATGCTTTTCTCACCTGAAATTCAGCACAATTCATCTCAAAGTAGTGTACCATATATTCATCAAATAATGCATGAATTGTACTGATCAAATGAGATTTATGCTCTTTATGGTCTTCTTTATGAAAGAAAGAAGGGTAGATGATGCAAGTCATCACAAACCAATTTTGAGCCTATGTTAAACCCCATTTGTTCTTTAATTTAGCACATCAATACCCTTAAGTGAAAAACAATAATTGTCTCTGATTTGGATCCTTGATTAGCTTAGGCGAGTGAGGGTGTGTGTCATTTGAGCGGGAGGGAAGCTTGGGAACATTGGTAGAGGTAAAAGTGTGCTTTTTGTAATTTTTATTGAAAATATTGGGAATTGGGTGCATACTCATGTATTGAATATTTGAACCATATGCATTAGCACTGTTGTATATAATTCATCAAAAGAGAAAAGCAAAAGAAAATAAAGAAAAAAATTGTAGAAAAAGAAATAGAAAAATAGAAGAAACAAAAATATAGAAAAAGAAAGCAATAAAAAGGGGACAAAATGCCCCAAGGCGAAGCCAATAATAACCAATGCATATGGGTTGTGGATTAAAAGAGAATACATGAGTGTGTAAAAAGTGAATGAATGGGTAGCTAGGTTGTGTATTAGAATTGTATAGGTTGTTGTATGTGTGTTAGGTGAGAGCTTACGTTAATCAAGGATTCAAATTTCAAGCTCACTTGATCACATATGCATCGTTACCCTCACCCTAGTCCCATTACAACCTAAGGATAAGCTCTCATGATGAATGTATGTATGCACCGAATAACTGTCAATTGTTAGAAGAAAAACAAATATTGGAAAGCATGATTAGAGGAGAATTGAGTGATCAACCCTATACACTTGAGCGAATAGAGCGGATACACTTCCGGTGAGGGTTCGATGCTCAACTCCTTGTTCCCGGCTTTCACAAGCTTTCTTCTTGCAAGTTGTTTACACTCTATTTTGATATTTAAATTGGTTGAGTTTATGAATCATCTAATTTCCTTAGCCCTACTCATTCACATGTGTTCTTGGGAGATTGATTTACTTTTGACCAAGTAGATAGAAGCATTTGCATTAGTTGCATCCATTTAGGTAATTTACATTTATAAACCCCATTCTCCTATATTCTTTGGTCTTTTAATTTGAGCATGAGGACATGCTTGGTTTAAATGTGGGGAGGTTTGATAAACCCCAATTTTGTGTTTTATCTTGTGTTAGAATTTGGAGGATTTTATCAATATTTTCCACACTCATTCATATAAATTGCATGGTTTTGTGTTTCCTTCCTAATTTTGCTTCATGGTTGAAAACATGCTTCTTTTACCTTAAAAATGCTATACTTTAATCCTCTTCTATTACCATTTGATGTCGTGATGTGTTTGTTGAGTGGATTCAGGATCCATAGGCCAGAAATAGTCTAGAAGATGAAAAGGAAGCATGCACAAGTGGAAGGGACATGAAGAATGGAGCTTTTGGAAAACTGGAGGCGATGTGCACGCGTGGCTGACGTGCACGCGTGGATTGGCATAGCAGTGACTGATGTGTACGCATGCTCGACGCGTACGCATGGCTCACAGAACTCAGATGACGTGCACGCGTGTCCGACGCGCACACGTGACGCTCAGCATGTGACTTCATTAATGAAATCGTGGTGCTGGCGATATTCGGAGAGACTCCAGGCCCAAATCTAAACTTGATTCTGCATGGAAAAGACCCAGGAATTGATGGAGGAAGGGGGGATCCCAATCATTC